>NC_051277.1:3473318-3720818 GCF_015220745.1 Sebastes umbrosus | reverse complement strand
TGGCTGTTAACGAGGGTCTTTTGGCACAGAGAAGTACTCGTATCGGTACTCGGTATCGGCGAGTTCCCAAATGTAAGTACTTGTGCTCGGTCTGAAAAAAAGGTGGTATCGGTGCATCTCTTTCCTCGAACCAAAGAAATTCTCAGTCGGCTAACACTACGATTTTGTTGACTAATCAATTGATTGATTTAATCCACAGATCTATCGAGTTTCGCCACAAAGAATCACACAAAAGCACCACTTGAAATCTTGTGTTCACCAGAGATGTGCTCATGGAAATAAGTCATTCAGCATGAAAAGAAAAAACATAAAAAAACAACTTATCGGCTAAAGAAATCTTAGTCGACAAAGACCAAAATGACACTTACACACACACAGATTTCTTTCTTACTGGGCAATGATCGGATCCAGTTCGACAGGGTAATTTTAGAGTAACAATTATTGTAATTATATTCAGATATATCCACACTGCTGGGAAATGACTGCGTTGCAAAATCCTCAAATGAGGGTCAGAAAAAACCTCAAGAGAGTGAAAGGGCCCATCAACGGCTTTGGCATGCTGTTTCACACACAATGAAGCTGATAGTTTAACTGCAGCCGCTGCGGTCGGATGTTAAGCCGTAGATGTGTTACATACGGCTGTAAACACGAGAGCAACGACAACGGCACGTCTCGGTTGGTTAACTTGTGCCGACTGAGGGTTTAAACTTAATGTGCTTGAGCTGATTCCTTGTCTTGATTAAACTCTCTCAGACCCCCGGTGATTCATAGCTCTTTTTATATTAAAAACACAAATGTATAATTATTCTTTCAAATGTCTCATTCCATAGAGGAGTTGTAATTTATATGGCCTGCGGTTCGTCCACTAGTATATTTTCTGTCTCAGCAAAACAAGAGCTGCCAGTAATCTGCTGCCGTCACTGACGGCTGTAAAAGCAGGAAATTAGCTTGTTGGACAGAAACACCTGAGGGAGCGCCACTAACACCGAGGCCCCGTTCAGACCTGGTATCAACATGCGTCCTGAGTGATCCGATCACAAGTGGACAGCTTTAAGTACAGGTGTGAACTCATTCAAGATGCATTGAGGACGCATTGAGATCCGATTGCTCAGACCACATTTGGAGGTGGAGATGCATTCTAATTAGGGATGCACCGATACCAGATCGGATATCGGGCCGATACTGACTCAAATAGCTGGATCAGATATCGGTGACAATGGGGCCGTTTATGTTTATGTCCTATATTATACATTATATACTGTAATTTTACACCTGAATTGTAATTCCTGTTAATTTTGAAGATTTGTTTTACCAAGCTGCTGGTGTGGGACTTATTATTTTATTAATAAATAACAATTCATTACATTTTTATCTGTGTATTTATTTGTTACATTTTATTTTACAAAGTTAAGAAAAGCAATGTTTAAGTCCAGCCTGATGTTGCCTTACACATAAAAGAATGATCCCAGTCACTTCCACACAGTGAGGCATACAGCTTATTGATTAAACACTGGTATCGGATCGGTACTCGGTATCGGCCGATACCTAAAGCCCAGGTATCGCTATCGGTATCAAGACTAAAAAAGTTGGATCGGTGCATCCCTAATTCTAATGCCAGGTGTAAACAGACGTACTTAAAGCTGTCCACTTGTGATCCGATCACTCAGGACGCATGTTAACGCCAGGTCTGAACAGGGCCTCAGAATCTCTCTCTGCATCTCTTCATTGTCTGTTTACAGTATGTGTGTGATAGACATCTCCATCCACCCCCCCCACCTCCCCCCCCCACCTCACTTCTGGCTGAACTTTCGGTTTATATATACATACAGCGAACAGACTGACCCACTGTGGCAGTAGTACGGCAGCCTCAGGCCATCCAGATCCCAGCCTTAAATATACACTCACTCAAATCATATCTGGAGACAGGGATGGAGAGGAGGAAACAGAAAAGAGAGACGTGCATCACATTTAAAAGAGCAGAAAGATGGGACACGGGAAGAAAAGGAAAAGGAAGGGACAAAATGACAGAGAAAGGTCAAACTGAGAGAGAAAACAGACCTGACACATGTAAATACACCCCCTCCCCAAGCCGTGGCGCTAAGTTGTTGAGAGCTGCGCTCCGCTCCAAAATGCTCTCGCCTCCCTGTTATGACAGAATAACATGGACCAGTGATGCTGAGGGTCCGTTCAAAGGTTTCAGGCCCAGTTTTACGAGCTCAGCTCTCATTAAAGAGGTGCTGGGAGAGTGACGAGCCTGTCGAGGGGCTTTTACACTAAGCAGGAGCATGTTCGGCACAGTGAGACCATCTGGATCACCGATGCCCTCCTTCACACCTCCAAAACCCCCACCTCCAATGAATCCCAAGGAAAGATATGGGATAAACGATAACCTCTGCTCCATCTCTGCCTCCTTGTTTGTCTGGGTTCACGTCCAGAGATGCTATCTGTCCAATAAATCCAGGTGTGTTCGCGTGAGTCCCCGCGACCGCGCAGCTGGATTCAGCCTCGCTACATTCCTGATGGATTAACTGAGCTGTAAATGCCAAGGAAAAGACTGATACTGGAAACTTATTTCTAGGATCTTTATCCGTGCTGGACATCTTTAACAGATGATGGGATTGAAATTAAAGCCTGTTTACATACTTTACAGGTTTGTTGGAGTGCTCAAGTGACAGCATTATTTTTTTTCTTCCGAAACACAATTTAAAAAGAGTTCCTTTTAGGTCTCAGATCCTGTAAACTCATCTCATCTTCAACCGCTTATCCGGGGTCGGGTCGCGGGGGCAACAGCTCCAGCAGGGGACGCCAAACTTCCCTTTCCCGGGCCACATTAACCAGCTCTGACTGGGGGATCCCGAGGCGTTCCCAGGCCAGTGTGGAGATATAATCTCTCCACCTAGTCCTGGGTCTTCCCCGTGGCCTCCTCCCAGCTGGTCATGCCTGGAACACCTCCCTATAGGAAGGCATCCTTACTAGATGCCCGAACCACCTCAGCTGGCTCCTTTCAACACAACGGAGTAGCGGCTCTACTCCGAGTCCCTCACGGATGACTGAGCTTCTCACCCTATCTCTAAGGGAGACGCCAGCCAGCCTCCTGAGGAAACCCATTTCAGCCGCTTGTACCCGTGATCTAGTTCTTTGGGTCATGACCCAGCCCTCATGACCTTAGGTGAGAGTAGGAAGGAAGATTGATCGGTAGATCGTCACAACGGTGCGGTAAAGCGAATGCAAAACGGCCCCCCGCTGCTCCGATTCTCCGGCCGATCTCACGTTCCATAGTCCCCCGAGGTACTTGAACTCCTTCACTTGGGGGTAAGGACTCATTCCCTACCTGATGGAGGCATCCTGTAAACTCAGATACATTATTAAACAGGTTAAGGTTATACTACAGCACAGAGAGAGATCGTTTGACCTCACAGTGTTGTCAGCCAGCCAGAGGCCACATGGCGGTGTTAAAGAGGTTTTTCTGCCCCCCCATTAAAAGGCTATTCACCTTGTCACCTGCCACTTGTGATAATTAAAGAAAACATTATAATAGTTTCCACATTTGGCACCGCGTCTGCTCAGCACTGCTCGGCAAGCTCTCGACCAGCCTGTACCATACCAGCTCTCGCTGACAACACGACGTCCCTGTGAAAACATTTTGATACCGACTGATTATTTGAGACATTCAGGAAATCTATTATGGCCTTATCATACTTTATGTTAGAGCTTTTTAGGGTAAGAAGTTTATCACAGTTGTTTTAAGAAGGAAGGGAAAAAAATCAAACAAAGCAACTTAAAAAATACTAAAATACGACGTGTTCCCTTAAAGGAACAGCGTGCAACAACTCGGGGGATCTATATAATATTCATAACTATGTTTTCATTAGTGTATAATCACCTGAAACTAAGAATCGTGTCTTCATATCTACATAGGGAGCGGGTCCTCTTCACGGAGTCCGCCATGTTTCTACAGTAGCCCAGAACGGACAAACCAAACACTAACTCTAGAGAGAGCCTTTCACGTTTTAATGTTACCTGAAGGCCACCGTAGTCCTCCGACACGCTTGTGAAACTGCGGTAACGTGAGCCGCAGAGTGTAAGTAGTGTTATTATGGTAAGGATGACCTCTGAGCGAGGCGAACGGTGTTACCAAGGTTACTGCAGTCTTGGAACGGGGAGGATTGAGCTCAGTTGGTTGCAATCTGCAACCACACCACTAGATGCCACCAAATCCTACACACTGTCCCTTTAAACTTGAAGCCAACATGCAATAAATTGTAACTCGTGTGCTTAATTTGACTTGATTCCTACACCGATGTGGCCAACAATGCTCATATTTTTATTTCTTAAAGTGACATATTAGATGTTACACAGATTTGTTTCGCTTAAAGGAACGATTCAACTCTAACATCAAACCAATACTCCTCTATGGTTCAGAGACGTGGAGGACAACCATAAAGGAGCGATAGGCTTTGAATGAATGAGCCGTGGCCCAGCAGCTCCTCCAGTGTGACTTATAGCAGAGCACATTTTTGCAATTTGAGGGTTACCTTCTAGACATGACCGCGTTAGCCTCCGGCCAGCAGCAGTAGTCTGAATCACTTCCCCGGCTGTGTGTCTCAAATACTCGCTGCCTTGATAACCAGCTGCACACGGACCACAGAGAGATGTGCCGAGGCTTTTCAGGTCGGGTAGAATCTATCTGTTCGTTAGCTTGCTTTCTTGGCTGCAGAAGGTTGTGTTTGTATGCTAATTTGTTTCATATGTGGCAACGGGGACGGACGGGATCACACCGGCCAAAATAAAAGCAGAACACAACCAACTGGCTGTAGTATTGTTGTCGGAGAAGCCTGTATTTCAATTTACCATATTTCCTTAATCTCTGATGACATATCATTTTGTGATTTATTACAGTAAATATATTACATATTGGTCCTTTTAAGTCACTAATTTGTTGAGAAGCTGCATTATGCTCGGACATTATTTGCTGGCTGTAGCCTCCTACTAGACAAGAACATCCTTGAAAACAAGTATATACTGTATATTACGGACATGTTCAAATAATTACTATATAGAAAAAGAAATCCAGTCTTGAGTTAAGTGTAGCCTTTCACAAGCCATCTGTTAAGATAACGGAGATCTCCTGCTCCAGAAACACCACGAATGATTCTGCTGCGATGCTCTTAAATCAATCCAGGACTGAAGAAATGAATCATGACCCTGCGGTTGAAACACACCACTTGATGCTTTTGATGCACGCTGGTCTGCAGAAAACAACTGGTGTTTTGGAATCTTGTGCATCAGACAATGCATTATTGTGTGGAAAAAGCAGCAAATCAGATGTTCTTCAAAGTCAATTTTTACTTCGGTTGCCATGTGTTTTTCAAATATAACTCATTTTGGACCAAACCTCCTCAAATGTTCCCTCTTGCATAATTGTAAATATCTAGTCGGTAACACTTAATTATAGTAAAACTGCTTCTCAATACTGAACACATTGTACAATATTTCTGAAAAATGCTGACATTTCTGTCCACCTGTGGTAATAAGAAACACTCATGTGGCTCATGTTTATGTTGGCGGGTTACGAGAATAGCTCTTGTTTTTGTATCCTTGCACCGCTATATGGAGCTGAGAGAAAACTCACACAATGAAGACAATGATGTAAATATAAACAGGCCCTCACTGTTGCTCAATAGCAGGCTATCTTTGATATTTCCACAGTTTGCCAAGACGACCTACAATATGATGCTTAAATATGAACACATGGGACGCACAATCCTTTAATAAGTTACAATCCCCGTCTCCTCCTTTATCCGCCCCGCATCACTTCCCGCTTGTAATGACCTCACAGCTAATACATTATGACAATTAGATAATTGCATCCAGCAATGTTTTATTAAACTAATATGTGTTGTGTAACTACCATCGCAGAACGAGTCTGAGTCTGTTCAGTGAGTTCCTCTCGCCTGTTGTGTGTTCTGCACATCCCGAGGCCTCACTACATGTACCTGGCACCCGGCCCTTCGCTCCTCAGTGTGTTCCTGAGGTCCTCGCGGGCCTCCGTGAGCTGCCGACTGGCCGGCTCGTGTCCAGCAGTTTATTTTACAAAAAAGGAAGAATGTCGGCCGCGCTGTTAAACACTGTGGTTTCACAAAGCTAACTTTAATAAGAAGGCTGATGAGAGACAGAGAGGGGAGGGCTCGAGATGTGGTTTAGGTGTGGGTGAGTAGTGTGCATAGTGTGTGTTTGTGTGTGTGTGCTGCAAACACACACAAATGTACAAATACACACCTGGAGCCAGTTGCAGCAGCTGTTCTTAAGTTCAAATGTAAATTAAAATGGGTTGAAAACCTGAAGCCTTCATTACCCACAATGCAACTTGACCGCCAACAGCTCAGTCAGAGATTATGGTGTGTTATGCTGGTAAGTAAACTTGTAGTCTTAAAGCTGAAGTAGGCCAGATTGGAGTAAATATGATTAAAAAAAGTTATTTTAATAAAACGGTCGCTATATCGTGACAGTAGTACCTGAAACAGGTCTCCTCTGGTGCTCCTAACGGCATCTGCAAGATTTCACAGACCGGAGGAAAACAAGCAGTAAGAACTGATCTGAGGTCTGCTGTCCATCTGCTGTCTATGAGAGCCAGCTGTCAATCACTCTGAACTCCGACCAAACGGTCAAACTAGGCAGCGCTGATCAAATATGAATCAATATTCTGTTACGTTAATGCCTATTTCTCTCCTCAGATGTTTTCAGAATCATCTTGTAGTGCACGGTTTAGCTGTAAAATGAGAAAGTTTGTGACGCTGCCGCCATTGTGAAATCTGGTGAAGGAACACCAAGTTCTGGTCACATGACCGGAGCACAGCCAATAGGAACGCTCTCTCAATGACATGACCTGTGATTGGTCAAAGTCTCCCGTCACAGGCTTTCTAAAGCCTGTAAACAGAGTCATGAGGAGGAGCAGGAGTCTAGTTATCTCTCAGAACACTTGAATTACAATATGCTGAAAGGTTATTATGGAATTTTTGCCCAATGATGCCAAAAATATATACTGCCTACTGCAGCTTTAAGCCCCAACACTTGAGGCAATTTATCAGACTAGATAAACTAGATAATACTTTGATAACTAGATAGGGATGGGCAATATATCAACATTATATTGATAACGTGATATGAGACTAGATATTGTCTTAGATTTTGGATATGATAATATGGTATAAGTGTTGTCTTTTCATGGTTTTAAAGGCTACATTACAGTAAAGTAATGTAATTTTCTAAACCTACCAGACTGTTCTATCCTTATATCCACATTACTGATGATATTAATAATCTCATTTTGTAAATATTAAATAAAAGCACCAGTGGTCAGCCCTACAATATGGTCATAATATCGATAGAGAAAAAATATCGTGATATTTGATTTTCTCCATATCGCCCAGCCCTATCACTCTAAGATAGTCCACACTCAACACATGTCCGACTAAATACAAGATTATCTCCCCTTAAAAATACACTTTTGTTCAGTGGAGACACGACCATCTCCAAACTAAATATCTCCAACTGCCTGAGAGGCTGCATTCCCCTCGTCTTCTACAAATGAACTGAGCGCACTCGAGCCGTCCAAGATCCTCTTCCAAACAAGAACAAGATATCAAGAAGAGTCACTCGTTCTTTATTTGACTCTTACAAAGACCAGAGGGGAATACCGAGACACACCGACTGAAGGGTAGAAGTAACCTGAGGACACGAGGCTCGCACAGCTGTGTGTTAGAGCTGCTGTCCATATGACGATGGTATCTGTAGTCTGCGATATAAGCTAGTGTTAAATACAAAGCAGGCTGCAAGGAAAGAAGGGCGACGGGAAGAGGGCTATTTCCTTCCTAACAACGTCCATCATAAAGCAATAACCACCAATAAAGCAACCATCGACATTTAAAGCCTTAATCCCGATATATAACACAGTAGTTTGAACGTATTTAACACATTTCTTAATTGACCTATTGAAGATGTATAGTATGACAGGTTAAACATATAGGGGAAACCTCTCTGTGTAGCAGCAGAATATTGTATATTTTCTTCCCCTGGTTTGAATTCTGCAGCATCATCATGTGAAAAGCCGACCGGGTCGTCTGCCAGAGGATCCCGTCTTCATAACTGACTTCATACGCCGTGAATTTAAAGCGTTGCAGCCAGTCACTGGGAGCCGCACACTAAAACACATGCCCGCAGACATTAAAACAAACACACGTGCACAAAATACATGACTGCAAGGCTAGCACACACAAGCAGAGACTCGCACATGTGTGCACACACACACGCAGCTAGTTATGGGATGCTCTCCAGCATATTACTACTTGAAGCCCATAGCTATAGCGGAACAAATCTGAAAACGAGACCACTTATGGAAACAAATTTCCTGCGTTTATTATATTAAAATGGTCATTAATGGATCTTATATGGCCGGCGTATTTGTCCTGTGGCGATAGATTGTGTAGGTAGCTGCATGCTTCCTGTCTGATTTATGGGGGGCTTTAAAAACAGAATGCAGTCCGCTGGCCCCATACTGGATCTCCCTAAAGCCGGCTTTCCCCGTCAGGCAGGAAGCTAGGCGGGGAGAGCGTGCAGCCTCCAGAGAGAGAGAGGTTGATCCCCAGACGGGCCGGTTAACACCAGGAGACAGACACAAGACGTTATACTGACAGACAGCGGGAGTAGAATAGTAACCCGACACATATGTAGGAACTTGGAGTCGCAATAAATACAAATAGCTGTACCCGTACAGAAAGCAGACACAAATTCACGCACATTTTTTGTCTGTATGTGTACCAGCGGGCAACTGGTGCGGAGGTACTGTAAATCTGTAATCTCTCTAACAGCCAGCAGGGGGCGACTCCTCTGATTGTATAGAAGTCTATGAGAAAATGAGCCTACTTCTCTCTTGATTTATTACCTCAGTAAACATTGTAAACATGAGTTTATGGTCTCAATCTCTAGTTTCAAGTCTTCTTCAATACAACATGATGTTCATTTAGTAAATTATGGTCCCATTTAGAGTCAAATAGACCATAAAGCAGGGGATGCTTTAGGGCTTAGTGGCTACCTTGTGATGGACGGGTGGCTACCACGGCGTTGTCCGGTCTGGGAGTTGTCCGTGTTTTCGTCTTAAAACTTTAACCCTGTTCTTTAAAGTTAATTGTGACATTTTGGTCACTTAAAAATGTCTTATTCAGCGTTTCAGCGTTCGGTTGTGCTGTGCTTCTGGTGGCAAAAGACCAAGATGGTGACAAGATCTCTCGGCTTCATAACAGCAGTCCATAATACCAATGGGTGACGTCACGTTGACTACGTCCACTTCTTACATACAGTCTCTGATGTCTTCATGTCAAATGAGTCAAGGAATCCCGCTGTGAACATGCTCTCTCAGTTATATAAACACACAGAAAAGCACATATATGCGGGGGTCTGTGTTCCCTTTCAGTGCATTAATGTGCTCTTATCTGATGGAAATTGATCTGACCGCACAGCCAGGGGTCCGACCTCTTGCCCTCATACACTAACACCAAAGACCCCTTAGATGCCCTCTACCGACTGAAGGGGATCAGTCCTGACTAGGACTTAAAATACAAACTTGAGGACACGCAAACAGTGTTTTCAACTCAAACAAACAGTTCAACACAAACTGTCAGTAATATCCTATAATTACTGAGCAATAAATCAAATACTGTATATCAAGAAGGGCTTGATTGATTGATTGGTCTCAGAGAAAAGTGTCACATCATCTAATCCCCCATGTATTTTTTTCAGGAAATAAGAAGCATTGCTTATAGATTCACTATAATATTTTTTGTAATTAATCTAAATGTTCAAGAGGTGACACCATTGAAGACCTCCTGTCCTATGCAAACCTCCTTAAAACATGAAAATCACCCAGAGTTTCAATGGATGGGTGATGACTGCGTTGTTTTAGCACCCTCTCCTGCTGCACAGTCTCCAGTGACTCTCCGGTGACTGAGTAACATTAACGGGTGCATCTGGCTGGCATTTCGTTTTGGGCCCGTGCCCAAGTGTAGGCCGACTGCGGGCCCTCTAGCTGGTATCAGACCTGTTAAACAGCCTTTTAATGCAAATTGCAGAGATGACAATCCACTCCCTCTACACAGGACACATACAGCCCCCACATGGTTCTAATTAGCTAAGGCACCATATAAAGGTGTTGTGTTCATGTGTAAGTAATGAATAGTGTGTAGGTGTGTGTGTGAGTATACGTATAGTGTGTGTCTGTTGAGGGAACAGGCGGGTGTTAATTGCAAACACCTGAAGCTTGTAAGCAGAGTTGGACTCTGCGACATAGTTTGCCTAAGCCTTTACGACTGCTGGTCGCGTCGTATCTGTGAGCATAAAAGAGACACAACTGTCCACTGAGAGGCTACGAGAGATAAAATGCCCCTCAAATACTATTTATAGGCAGTGTCTCCGCTGCTTCAGTGGTGACTGAACTAAAGGGCTTTGAACTCAAAATACTTTCATTTTCCCTCAGAAGGAAGTCGTTCAGTCAGAAGTGTCAACGAGACACTCAACATCATCATTCCCAGCGCTGCTGCGGTGGTGCTGCCCCCTGTTGGGCCCCTGTTTTCATGCACGCTGAAAGGTGAGCACCCTGATGTGGAGGGCATAGCTTTAATGGCAGAAATGCCGCTCATGCTGTCTCTCACACACACATACAGGCAGAAATACCTTGGCCTGTGATCCTGGTGGTGAGAGATTCAAGTTTCAGGTGGGAAGAGCTGGTGCTAAAGGCAGAGGAGGGTTTCTTCTTACAGTGTCGTGTTGAGAGAGGTGCCTCCGTCGGCCCCTCAAAGGCTCAGGGACAGAAACTCAGACTCACACAACACCACACGCAGCCATATGAGACCATGACCAGACTGTACACTCACAA
Organism: Sebastes umbrosus; assembly: GCF_015220745.1. Taxonomy (NCBI): domain Eukaryota; kingdom Metazoa; phylum Chordata; class Actinopteri; order Perciformes; family Sebastidae; genus Sebastes; species Sebastes umbrosus. Next base: position 3,709,891 of record NC_051277.1, on the reverse strand, counting down.
GGACACAGATGGGATGCACACATTTAGGCACAGCTCAGCTCAGATACATGGACATAAAAACCTTTTACATGATGAGTCACATACAATGCTTAGAGCGAACACATGCACACTCTTGATAGTACCCAGCTCTCTTGAGCACAAAGCACCTGGAAAACTCTCAAAATCTAAGTTTAATCGACCGAGAACCCCTCTTTAGAAATAAACACATTTTATGGAGAAAAGTTAACGAGTCTGTATTGAGCAATCTGGGGTATTGTTGGGACGTGAAAAAAGTACATGCTCACGGGCATTTGGTTGAATCAAAGCCGCAATAAACAAAATAGCCTTTGTTCCACCAAAAAAAAAAGGACACCATATTTCAAGACCAGAAAACGGAAAGAGAGAACTTTAAATAGACTTCTGAATAGTTGTGGAGAGATTGCATTTCAGTGCCAAAACCACTTGATTGCACAGCAGTTCAGCAAAATTGACAGGAAAATTGGAAGCAACATCTGATACAATAATATGATCTAATGGAGAAATTACATTCAAATGCACGAGTAGCCAGCGAAGGCAGCACAGGCTCGACCTGCACGGGCAGCTTTTTACAAGGTACCTCTCATTACAACTTTACTGAGTCATGCTTAGTAGAAATGCAGCAAATGTATAAAAGTGGAACTACAGCAGCAAACTACCACTTGCATTGACAGTGCCAGTGGCTTTGGCTGTGCTGAATCCAATGCAAACAACAAACACTTCTTGCACCAACTTCGCTGACCAGCCAGACAGAGCCAGCGAAGCAGCAGCTATCTTGGCACAGCAGATTCCAACCTGGAACACAGAATGTGTTGAAAGCGGGCCAGAAATTCCACTTGTGAACGCTTTCACCTGTTCTTGTTGTTGCAGGGCTATTCACACCCGGAGACAAAGAGAAAGACAGAAAGAGAGAAAGAAAGAAAGAAAGAAAGAAAGAAGAGCCAGCGGGAGAAATTTCCCATATGTGCAGATATGCATCTTAAAAACTCAACCTCTGTCACAACTTCTGGGTACAAAACTTTAAAAAGAAGAAAATGTGCAAGCAGACACTCAGTGATAATGATAATAGTAAGATCCCACTTGTGTTGCACTTTTTTTTTAAACTGGAATGCCAGCCTCAATAAAACACACACACATCCTGTTGCTAAACCACAATTACCTCTTCACAGGTGAGGTAAAATAGTCCATATGTTAAATACACAGCTGATCAGTTGGTCACACACACTGATGTTCATCAAATATCACAGCAGCAGCTTTACCCAAATTAAAATAAAATGCAATCTTTCTCTAATTCACAGGCCTAACAGGGGGGACTCTATGTGTAACATGATGTCGATCACACACTGTTCTCCAACCGTGGAACTATCACAAGCCCTGTAACGAACACCGCGAGCCAAACGTGGCCGATCTTGGCACACGGCTGCTCCATCTATTAAAGTGAGCATCCCCCACTGCCACGAGGCTGCAGGGCTCAGGCTGGACGTCCCAGCCCCGCTGGTCTGCTGAGTGCAGATCCCTGCTGTCACAGTACGGGCCCTACACTGGCTCAGGGGCCGTGATCCTCCGCACGCACACATACACTCTTTAAAGTTCAGGAGAGCTGCTGAAAGCGTCATAGGCTGACAGATGATCAGGTTTCACAAGCGGTCAGTCATGCTGGGACTGAACTTACTTTTTGTTTGTTTTGTTTGTGTGTTTTGTGGTACAAATGCTATGAAGAGCAGAGCCATACCTGGAGGGCAGGAACACTCTTGGCCGACATCCCTTGCTGTCCGCAATTTTGGCAACAGCACCACCACTTTCTGCAGACACACAAAACAAATTCCAATGTAAGATAAAAAAAACAAACATGAATATATTCTCAATGTGGAAATCATTAAGAAAAAAATCAGAGAATGAAATAAGACTAAAAATAATCTCAATGATTACCAATAACAATTATGAGATCATAAACTTCCTCCCATTACATACAGCTCAAGGAGCTTCCTCCTTGTGATAAAATTATAGCTTGGAGTCTCATCAGTGGTTATGTCACCCTATAAAGAGCTTTAACTGCAAACTAATTGGCCAGCTGCATGCAAGGTTGATCCCTATGGTCATGCATTAAAGAGGGACTGATTTGTCCAGAAGAGATGGAGTCTAACAGAAGTAGAAACATAGTTACATGGGTTAACACGCATGCACATATACATGTGCTTGGAGGTGACCTGACGTTAAGGAGGATGCATGTGTGTGCCCATGTAAATGATATCACTAGATATTTGCGCTCCCCCCCTTTTTATTTTCTATTAACTTATTTGTTGATTTCATTTATTATTACTCTCGTATTTTTGTATTATTATTGTTTTTTTTATGTGTGTTTTTTGTTTTTGTTTTTTTTAACTCTACTTTTCTTTTTGTCATTATTATTATTGTTATTTCTTTTCTTGGTTTCGTTTCGGATTTGAATGTTGAGGTTGTTTTCTCTATAGTGTACTTGATGGGTTTGTCTGTAAGCTCATCTACCTAAAAGTTGGTTTATAGACTGTTGTAATTACAAACAGTGGATTGCATATATGAAAACAGCCTTGAAACAAAGGAAAGTATAAAAAAATAAAAAGGGGACTGATTTTAGGGGGAATGCAATTGCCAAAAAAGTGCCAAGTCTTTGCAGTTTGTCAACCCTCACTGCATTATGTTCCCTGCTATTAGAATGCTGCTGCTGGAGTCCCACTAAGACCAAGAAAGTGGATCATATCAGTCCAGTTCTGAGGTCTCTACACCGGCTCCCTGTCTCTCAGAGAACTGATTTCAAAATACTCCTGCTGGTTTACAAAGCACTAAATGGTTTAGGGCCAAAATACATTTCTGATCTTCTGCTATGTTCTGAACCATCCAGACCTCTCAGGTCTTCTGGATCAGGTCTCCTTAGTGTCCCCAGAGTCACAACTAAACATGCAGAAGCAGCGTTCAGTTTTTATGCACCAAATATCTGGAACAAGCTCCCAGAAACCTGCAGGACCTCCAACTCTGAGTTCTTTTAAATCAAAGCTTCAAACTTTCCTGTTTGCTGCTGCTGCCTTTAATTAAACCAGATTATGATCTTATACTGCTCTAGAGCTTTTACTCTTGTGTGTTATACTCTATTTAGCTTCTATCCTAGCTTTTATTTTCAGCTTTATCTTTAATGTTTTTATAACTGTTTTAATTATGTCTTAATGTTCTTGAATGTTTCTGTAAAGCACTTTGAATTGCCCTGTTGCTGAAATGTGCTCTACAAATAAAGCTGCCTTGCCTTTTACGCACATTTTACGCACAGGACGAGCAGCGTGTCTGAGGTGCACAAACACACAATATATATGCATTTATCAATGACATCATGTACCTCTTCAACGAGCCTCCCTATTGAGGTGCTCAGCTCCGGGATTAGGGTCCCATCCTCGTTAAGACAAGCCCCGTGCGGCGGCTGGAAGACGGACGCTTTGTCCATCTCCATCTGCAGCCGGCTCTCCAGCTGGAAGGTCCTGAGGCTCATCAGAAGACACACGGTGATGGAGCTCAGGGACATCAGCATGCACAGAGAGATGGTGATGGTGATGGTGATGGGGAGACCTGGAAGACACCGCTGGAACAAGGACTTGGGCTTACTTTCCCCCATAGAGTCGCTGCATGTATCCATGCTGAAATCCTGCAGAAGTCCTCTTGATGCACAGAAAAAATGTCTTGATGTAGCCCTGCCAAACTCTAATCAGACTAAGCAGCGCACTTTAACTCATGCACAACCCTCAACCTACACTGGGCTCACGGTTCAAAGTCTTAACGTAGTGTTGGAACAAGAGGCAGCTGCAGCAGCAGACACAGATGGGAGCGATCTGGATGCCAACCAGAGAAGAGAAGAGAAGAGAAAGAGGCGCCCTTCTGAAACTTGCAGGTCCTTGTTTTCCTGTTGGGGAGTTTCCGACATGCATGTGCAAGTGCAAACTACCAATGAGTCCGATTGTTTTTGCCTCCCTAAAAGTTTGCACGTTGAACTGGTTGAGATGCGCCCGCCCTGTTCAGCACCACGTGGGAGGCTGCAGACTGACAGCTGACTGTGAGTGACACTGTGAGGGTTTAACTCAGCAAGAACAGTGACTCAGTGATGATGATGTGCCTTGTTAATGCGATAAATGCTTAATAATTTATTGTTTAGGAGACCTCCAAGTTTCCCAGAACTGTGATTTGTGAAGAACAATATGACTCTTTGGGGTCTCCTTTTTTCCTCTGAGAGACAATATAACATGTTGGACATTGCCAATAGCAGACATAAATTTCTGTCTTACTTTTATGGTACTTTAAAGGTTCCATATCATAAAAAAGTGCGATTTTCATGTTGTTGTTTTTTTATTATAAAGCAGGTTTAAGTTCTATGTGAATACTGTGAAAGTATCGAGACGCTCAATCCACAGGGAAATACACACAACCCATATTCAGAAACACTACGTTTGAAATAAGCTGTCAGGATTTCTGTCCATTTGTGATGTCACAAATATACAATATTTAAACCCTTTACAAAGTTTTAAACTAAATGTGTCTAAATAGTTTATTTCCTGTTGCAGTGGATGTAAATGACACTTTGGGTTCTCCTTTTTTTCCTCTGAGGGACAATATCACAAAATGAAAATGACCAAGAGCCGCTCATAGCAATAGCAGACATAAATTTCTGTCTTACTTTTATGGTACTTTAAAGGTCCCATATCATAAAAAAAGTGAGATTTTCATGTTTTCTTTTTTATTATAAAACAGGTTTAAGTCCTATATAAATACTGTGAAAGTATTGAAACACTCAATATATGGAGAAATACGTACAACCCGTATTCAGAAACTGCATTCGAAACAAGCTGTCCAAACATTTCTGTCCATTTGTGATGTCACAAATATACAATATTTAGAGCCTTTACACAGTTTTAAACGTAAACATTCTAAATGTGTCCCAGTTTATTTCCTGGTTGCAGTCTATGTGAATGTCATCAGCTGACAGGAAGTACACATGGACCCAAGCTGTTGCCTAGCAACTTAATTCTGTCAAAATGCACTAAAACGGAGCGTTTCAGACAGAGGGTAAATACAGGTGTTTTCAGGCAAACAGTACGAGGAAAATAAAGTTTTTTTTTAGGTTTATTTATTTATATTAACCCCTGGCATGTTTTGTGTTTTATGTTACTTTTTATTTATTTAATTTTTATGTTTGTTTTTATTTATCCCTTTATGTGTATTGTTTACCTATGTGTTGATTTATTTGTTCTTTGTATTGTTTAAAAATTTAAAATAGTTTTTTGGAAAAAAAAGTTAGCTGTTAGTTAGGCTTCACTAGTGCTCCCTCGTTCAATCTTAAAACTTGAACAGCTTGAATAATAAGAATACAGTAATTTAGTATTTTGAAGTCTGATAACAGTTTGATATATTATTCTTTTAGTTCTCAAAGCCACTATTGCTTTGTGAACTTTACTGGTTTGAAACAGGTGCTGTCATCAATCCAGTCACTTTTAATGCATAGACATTCAACTTCAATAAGGCCCAAATCTTTCAACAGATATAAAGAAAATCAGAATGACATCTTTTCCAACATCACTGTGCTGTTATGTTAAAATGACTCTACCATGTCGGCCTGCAGGCAGCAGCCTTCTGCAGTCATCTTACAGCTTTTTACTGCCATCCTGTGGATGAATGCAGCTACTGCACCTTAACATCTCAATCACTGCACAGACACACTTCTGTCGTCTTTACACCTTTATTGAGAAAATGTAGGTTACATGATACTGCAAAAAAGTTACACAACCCGTCAGTGAAAAAAGAAATATCTTAACAAATTCTATGTACAAAGATTTTCCACCCGCAATACCCTTTTTTTCATTACAGCTACAGTGCTGAATAAATTATTACTGGTGAGACTCTCAATCCGTTTCATTACCAATCACTTGACAATGCACAGAAAGAACATGGACACAATTGGACTATTCATGAATAAAAGAAACAGCTCCACCAGTATAAGCTTAAGAGCTACGAATCAAATTACACTGGCAAATAAATAGAAATCAATTAAGGGGGATTCATTACATCAAAACATGCCACAGATGAAAACATAACACACTGGCTTAAGACATGACACAGCAAAGCAGGGCAGTGGACTGATACAGTCAGTTATGGTACACCTCTCCTGGAGAGTCAGGAAGTAGAGGCTGGCACTGAATACCATGATCGATGTCATAGTGACAGCCAGGCCCTGACCAGGGTTACAGGTCAGAGGTTTATACGTTCAGGAGTTCAGTCTTTTTTGCTGCTTCTTCTTCTGCTGGTGCTTCTCCTGCTGGTGGTTCTGGTGCTTTTGCTGCTGCTCTTGTGGTAGCAGGAGAAGAAGGAATGTCTGAGGGCCTGCTCCAGACTGAGGCGCTTAGCTGGGTCATACTCCATCATCTTCTCTATCAGGTCAAACAGCTGCTGGTGGTCTTCGCCTTTAGACAGCATATAATGCTGATGGAAAAGGAAGGACAATGTGTAAAATAAGTCATGATTAATTTAGTGCTCTTCATTTTAATTGTAGTTTCTATATTACATGTGTGAACTCTGTGACGCATGTACGGGGTGGACGACACAGAAAAAGAGAGCCCTGCAGTAAATACTAGTTTGGTGACGCTCAAATTTTGTTTTTGAATGACACTTTCAGGTGTTAATTCAACTTATTTTTGAGGTACTCATTTATAGTGTTGTTAAAAAGGAATACACTTTGTGTGACATCTTTCCAAGCACAAGATGCAAAGATCAATTTAATCTTTTTTCATGTAGTCAAGCAGCTGAGCCCAGTGGCATGCAGCAAATTAGGAACCCTGTCCGTATTGTGAAGCCAAAGAGTATTGACGTTGCAATGGAACGAACAATTGATTTTCACTTCTTAGCAAGATAGGTTCTTTGGTGACGCTCCAGGCTATGAACAATGTTGTAACTCTGAACAAACATCAGGTGGCTCTTGGATGTACTTATGGTTTGCGTGCTAGCTAACATGTAAACATTTGGAGTTGTTTGAAGGTGTATTTTTTTTTTTAAATCACATTTGATATTTACAGATGTATTTACAGATGTGATTCTTAGCGCTCAGGAAGACACAGACTGTATGTGGCGATCTCCAGTAATATTGCTCTTACCTTGAGGGGTTTGCAGTGTTTCTTGACATATCTCCCAGAGGAGTTTAGTCCGTCCCAGTCCAGCCTGCCCCGGTGAACATACCGCCGTTTCCTGTACACACAATGAAAATAAATTAAATTAACTCCACCTGCAGAGCATGTTCAGGTCGCCTTATCAATTTTGTTACAAATTTTTTGTTCAGACAATAAAACAGGCGAGTTAGTGATCCACGTACTTGGTTTTCTGCAGGAGGTTGGAGGGGATGGGACCCAGGACTCTCTCCATCATAGCAAGGTGCTCTTTACTGTCATGAGTCTGAAGGAGAAAACAATATATAACACATCTGGTCAAATGCCATGGTAAAGGTCACAGTATTACTAATTTCATTATGCTCTCTACTGCCACGTACCTGGAAGAGAGTAGATCCAAGGTAGTACTCAATGAGTATGCAGCCTACACTCCAGACATCACAGGAATGGCCCCAGCCCAGATCTGAAAGAGACAATGTTAACTAAATAACAAGTCACCACTAAAGGATCCATCTATAGTGCTTTAAAACAAACCACGTACCTAAAATGACTTCAGGAGCGCGGTAGTGACGTGTCGACACCACAGAGGTGTGGTGCTCGTGTTCATATGTGGCGTTACCGAAGTCCACGATTTTCACATCTGGGTTCTTCAAAGTCCGTTCATCCCGTTTCTGAGGACAAGAACACAATCATGCTACTCACACAGCTGCTGACACATAACAAGAAGTTTTGGTATTTGGCCAATACTCCAGCAGGTAGGATTTTTCTGGATAAATATTTAGGGACACTTACCAGTTCAGAGTTGTACTCCATATCATAGTCCGAATCAATGAAGAGAATATTCTCAGGCTTCAGATCTGTGTGCGTCAGCTTGTTGTTATGCAGAACTGAAAGACAAGACCACACACATTAAATCAAGCTATTTGTTTTTACACATATTGTAATTTCTGTCCACCTATGTGTCTATTACTCACATCGCACACCCCGGATGATCTGGTACGCCATGTGCCTGATGTGTTCTATGGGGAAAGGCTGGAAATTGTTTTCCTTTAGGAAATCATAGGTGCTGAGGCCGAGCAGTTCAAAGGCAATACAAACGTGGCCGTGGTAGTCAAACCAGTCCAGTATGTGCACACAAGCACTAGAGAGGAGGAGAGGTGTAGAAGATGCAAAGTAAGTTTCTTGTGTGCAAATTCAGAGAATGTTTTCATATGTGATGACCAGATTTTTGTGGTATGAAGTTACTATGGATTGACTTACCATCTCTTGTCGGTGTCAAGGGACTTCAACTGCTCAAGCACCTGTACCTCAGACATCGCTGCCTCACGGTAGCGATCTATGTTTTTAATGATCTTCAGAGCCACTCGAGCTCCATCACTGGAAACACACAATATAAATACTATTAGCATCAAATGTGTGAGAAAAAATATTACAAACATTGAGCTGTAAGGAATATTTTCTTACTTAGAGTGATCAATGCATTCGACGACCTTCCCAAAGGCACCCTCTCCTAGAGTAGACACAACCTCATCTACAGAAAATAGAGAGTTGAAGTTAGAAACACGGCACTGACGAACTGAAACACTGCCCTTTGGCTGGTGCACTGCCTGATGTTTGATAGCTCTGTTTGGCTCACACTTATATAAACAGGATTCTGAACACTGGAATATAACTCAATACTAAATATTTTACACTGACAAGCAGTATTTATCCAAAAAATTAAGTCTATTGGCCCAAATACTTAATTCTCTAAATTAATGTTTGGAAATAAAAACCAGACAAGAGAGTGATCGAGACAAAGTGTGAACAACAGTAGAAAAAAAAGGTATATATTCTATACATCTCGCTCTCAGCATGTCTCCACTGTGATAGATGAGGTGACCCTCGCCATCATCCTCAACACTCCTGGATCTTTTCCTGCTCCTGCGCTGTTGGCTCCTCCTCTGCACCGGAACCGCCGCAATCCGCCATCACATCAATAACCCATCAGTCAGCCAGCACCAGGCCACCACAATGCGACATCGTCATTCATTCAACCAGGCCAAGGGGGGGAGGTGTAGGGGTGGATAGATTCGGCCCGTTCAGTAACACCGCCAGGCGAATGGACGGAGCAGCAAATTCAAATTCAGCCCCGTCAGAGAAATTGGGCGCCAGCCACCACATAGTGTGTGTTACAGAAGAAAAACATGGCAACAAGATTTTCAGATGAGAGACTTTCTCAGAGTAGTACAGAAAAAAAACTGAACTTGATTGATTACAGTCTATCTACATGTAGTTCTTAGTAACTCATCCGAAACAACTTAATTCTTTACTATCATGTCCCATAACTATCAATAAGATTTCAGCACAAATACTGGGTCCACTTTTCTCTAGCAAATCTATCTATAAACACTCATAATCCCTTACTTCCTGAGACCCCAAGTCCCCTACTTGTTATCATTGGAAATCATGCTTAATAGTGAAGAGTGGGACACAGAGAGACAAAGAGATAGGTGTTACGCATTGGCTAAACACCAGTGATGACCCATTCGATTTGGTGGCAAAGACAGGAGAGGGGAGTAGAGGGGAGAAGGAGTTTCCCGTACCGTGGAGGACCGGTGGCGAGAGTGGCTGCACCTACGCCTTCGGTCTCGTTGCCTGCCGCTGCTTCGCCTGCTGCGACCACTCCGACCACTGCGCCCCGATGACTTGCTGTAGTGGTGCCAGTCACGATCTCTGTCCTTGCCGGTGCCTTCGCGGCTGTCCTCCTCACAGGCCATGCCCAAACTGTGGTCGTTGGTGGTTCCTTCCCTGGATTCCAGCCTCTGGTTCAAACTGCGGGTCTCCAAGTAGTGCCTGCAGTCAAACAAAAACAAAAACACAAATCAAAAACAAGGACAAGAAAGCGTAGGTCATCTCAGGAACAGCCCAGTTCCTTGTCTGTGATAACACTCTCAAATGAAAACTGTATATGATGATGCTAATGGTCCGCCCGTTGCCTGACACTCTATCCCCCTGAGCCTTTTATGTAACATTTGTAATTAGCAACATACTCGTTACAGCCACCAAACACCAGGCATCCCGTTCAAAGAGCAAGAGCATTTTATTAATGGTTTATCACTTTGTAAATAGTACTTCTAAGGGTATGCAAATGGCCACATGAAATGTCACATTTGGGCAATTTTAGCATTTATACAGCCGTCTCCTTGGCAACCCGAACCATGCCTTCCCTAAAACTCGTGCACCCTGACAGAGAGCCACATTGGCAGAGTTAAAGTATGAGGCACTCAAAGTTGCTGAAAGCTTTTCGGTACAACCTGATAGTGCGTAATACGATCTGTGATTCTGCACCTGCAGTTCTCAGTACGCCACTAGTGAACACCTAGTAACATTTCTGCCAATATGAAATGCAGAGAACTAAATAAAATCTCAGGGAGAATGTGTTTATTGCTTACATAAAAACTCCTTCCAACAGTTCCTTATATAGGCCTTGCTGTTTGACATCCTAATGTTTGCTCATTGAGCTTTGCTTAAAATGTTACCAAATGCGTCCAGTGCACCCATCCAGCAGGCCGTGTTAGCACTTAAGCATCTAAAAAGGTCCAAGAAATCCCTAGAGCCCTTGCACTCTGCTGGTGTCAGTTGTCTTCCAGGAGGAAGTCTGCCTCTCTACAGAATTAAAATTAGAGTAGACCTTGAAAACAGATAATGTAACCCCATGGGCCACCATACAAAAGCTAGAATTGCAAAACATATTAACTTTGTTTACAACTTCACTAGATGACAATGAAATTGCAAATTGACTATCATTTAAGGGCAAAAGGATTAATTTACAAAAGTGTATCTGACATGCCAGGCTTTATTAGCCTAACTGGAAGTTCATCTCAAAACATTGCAGCACAAGACAAAAAAAAACCCAGAAAGGATAGAATTTTAGTATCATGTTATTTATCAAAACTTTACCAACATTTTTCCCCATTTATATATGATGTGATGGTTGTATTGTATTTCATACAACACCGGTGGAATTTTGAGTATATAACACTGTAGCTCTCTGGCACATAATCTAGTTTTTGATATATTGTTCAACTTAAAATGTGTAACTAACGAAATAAAAAAAGACCCAAAGGGTCATACAATTTGAGTAGGCATTTACACAACAAATAGTGACATTATACCATTAATAAATATTATATTTACCCATCATAAAACTTGTGTTGAATGTGAGTTCTTCTGGACTTATTTTCTCTTTCGCTGCTGTGCGAATCTTGTTTTCTTCGCTTACGACACTCCATCCTCTCTTCCCAGCTGTACTCGTCAAGCCAGACACCTGGAGAGCGCATTCGTTTCGAGTGTCGCATCTGAAAGACAAGTCAAAATGGATATTCCACTCAATGTTAAAACACATTCAATTCTGATATTTATCAATCAATGCAATGGACTCAGCTGAAGCATTACAAGTGGGATTGTCTCTGGAGATACTTCTCCCCAATGCAAAAGACCCAATGTTATATTATATATGTAATACCGCTTGTTTTTAAAGCCTTGAATGGTCTGGCTCCTGCCTATATCGGTGATTTGCTGACTCCCTATGAGCCTGATCGATGCTTGAGATCCTCTGGCAGGAGATCCTACTAACAGGTCCAAAATCCAAACTTGTCAACAAAGATGACCAACCGGCCCCCTCAGCTGTGGAACGCCCTACCTGAAGATCTCAGGCTGGCAAACTCAGTATCTTCCTTTAAATCTCTTCTTAAGACTCACTTTTATATTATGGCTTTTTCTTAACTGATGCTGCACTGTTGTAACTATTTATATGATTTTATTTTATTTAGATTTTAATTATTTTATTGGAAAGCACTTTGTAACCTTGTTTTGAAAGGTGCTATATAATAAATAATAAATATTATAATGTATTATATGTGGCAGCAGCCAGATTGAGTTGTATAACATTAAAGATAAACAATAAAAAGTGAGCAGATCTGAATTTAAATGTAGTCTGCAACAATTTCAATAATCTCTTGTCATTTAAAAAGGAAAAAAAATAACAAACATTCTCGGGCTTCAGCTTTTCATTTGTAACGTTATATCATTAATTAAATATTTTGGAGTTTTAAACGATTATCCGAGAAAATATTCAGCAAAATAAATCGACAGTAGAAATGATCGTAGGTTTCAGCTCTCAAACCAAAAACCTTCCATCATTGTGCAACACTAGCTGACTGCAAACAAACAGATAATCCCCAATGCAATGCATGTACGTTAAACTTTAATAAAAAACATTTATGCACGTATATAACGATAGCTTACTAAACGTTACTTGATAAAATGTGAGGAAAGCACTTATAACTTAAAAATTAACGTTTCCACAACGACATGATTACATCGTCTATATCCAATCTGAATGTGTTTCCTTTAACTTTAAGTTACATATTATAATGTGCAACTCAAAATGTGGCATCTGCTGTAGTCCTGTCTGTGATTGTAAACAGTCAACAGCTTCACATTAGAGGTGAGGAAGCACAAAGCCTCGATCCAGAGGCCCACCACCACCACCACCACGCAGAGCGCGCTAACTAACGCCACTGTTTAACCACATTAACGTGATGTCACTCAGCCTAACTCACTGAATTAAGGTGTTATAGTGACTAACCACTTCAATATGTTGACTGCCACAGTTATAGAAAGTTGCGACCCAGTTAACAGTAGTAATTCATGTAACACAATAACGTATCGCAGCTAATTAGCCTGATTAGCATCCGATCTGCCATGTTGGCGAGAGAGCCGTCGAGTGGTGGAGAAGCTAACATGCTAACGGTAGCTAGCATCAGAGGAAAACACACTAAAGCTGAACTATAAGTAACACAGAATAACGTCTTATAGTGTTCTTACCTGTCTTTTACAACTATGAGATTCGAAAAAGTAGGTTTAGTGTAGTTGGGTAAAAGAATATGAACAAAGAAACTAATAAAAGCCTCCAACTGATCTTCAAAGATGGCGATCTGCCGAGAACCCTCCTATAGAGCGATGTTCATAGTGATGTGTTGGTCACGAACGAGCCGGTTCATTGAGCCGGCTCTTCTAAGTGAACGATAATGATACATGTCCACAGGCTCCGTGCTTTACACGCTCCCCATTCATTATCTATGTAAGCAGCCGCGCAATGCATTCTGGTAGCGTGGCGTCGCAATTCGAGAAACGGAGCGTCACAACGCCCGCTTCTCATTTGCATAAAGTTGAGGGCTAGTCTACTTTATGCAAATCACGGGCGTCCGACGCAACTCGCCGCCTCTCGAAACTCCCGAGAATCTTTTAAAATAAACGTCGTCGATCCAAATAAAGACAGATTCAGCAACTGCATGGCTTATTTCTCGCCTCAAATGTTTTCAGAAACACATTTCGGTGAACTATTTTCGTGAAATGAAGAAGAAAGTTTCCAAACGAGCCTCCATACTGGTTCCGGTTTGAAAGTTGGGAGCAGCAGCCCATGGAGGGAAAGCTTTCGTTCAATCAGGTGGGGACAGCCTGTGTGTAGTGACAGCCCACAGGTGTCCAATGTTGGGAAGCGTCGCGTCCCCTCGCGTTAAAAACGCCTCTGTGGACACGTACTATAAGGGCCGACTCCCGTCCGAGGGCTTTTTTTTTTTTTATTTCTTTACATAATTCAAGGCAGAATGATAGGACGATCTTCTCCGCGCTGACGGTCTACAGGTACAGAGCAGGAGGAAGAGGAGGAGAGAAAAAGAGAGAGGAGTGCGGTGCGCGAATAGCAGACAAGATGAGTGACGGGCGGAAACGAAGCAGCATGTAAAATTATGGTATTCTGGAAATTATAAGGTTTAGTATAATTACATTAAATAATTTAAGTGATATATGTGCACACATACTAATCATAGGTCAAAACAGCGCTAAATTTGGCTGAATTATAAAAGGCAGAAGTGATAAAACGAAGAGCCGTTTGGGAGCCAAACGAGCCGGCTCTTCTTGGTGAGCTGAGCCAAATGATCTAGCTCACTAAAAAGAGCCGGAATTCCCATCACTAGTTGTTAAACACATTCCATGACGCAACACTCTATGACCACGCCCACTAATTTTAACGATGGGGTTTTAATGTCCTGAGTTCAGCCTTCCAGGTTCAATCAGGCAGCACTTTTATTATTTAAGTACAAAATGTACAACAATGTGTTTTAATTACAACCTAATAAAAGACCAAAAGTAAAGTAATAAAATAAAATAAAAAATAAAGTAGCAGCTAAACCGTAGTGTAATGTAATAGTATAACAGTAGTGTAGCTGTATATTACAATACAAGAAGATGTAATAAATGATATGAGAAGATATAATAATAATAATAATAATAATAATGATAATAATGATAATATTATTATTATTATTATTATTAATAATAATAATAATAATAATAATGTATAGGTGTAGTATAGGTTAATACAACAATAATAATAATCGTAATACTAATGATGGTACTATAATATGAATGAAATATACAGTTTCCAGCAGTCAAGTACTCAGGTGAGTATGTAAACAATGTAAACTACACAAATAATAACATATATATATATATATATATAAATAAAGATAGATAGATAGTTACGTTACTGTGTTTCTTTGCAAAGTGTCCTTTTTTATGACACTTCCTACACTCGGCATCCTGAGCAGGGCAGTCTTTCCAGACATGTTTTTTCATTTGTCCACACCTGCTGCATCCTGATGACGGTGTGTCAGATTTTCCTTTCGCCGTCCTTGGTACCTTATTGTACTTTTTGTGTACAGCCTCCACATGTCCCGTGGTCTGCTCTGTCCCCCGCAGCACAGGCTGTGGCTCTTTCACCGCTGCACTCTGCCTCACTCTCGCCATGGCCTTTCCCAATGTCAGATCAGCGTCTAGCTGTAAGCTTTCCGACAGCTTAGCATCTCTTCTGACACCATGTTACGTTACTGTGTGTGATGTTACGTGCTGTGCCGAGGCTTCGCAGCGCGTGTCGAGTAATCCAGGAAGTTTCCTGCGATGCGCGTGTATCGAGGCTTGTTTCGTTTTAGACCAATGACGTCATTGATGACGTCCGAAGCCTCGCTGCCCGGCCGTGCCGCCCACTGGTTCATGAAGTGGTTCAGATCTTCACTGGTTCAACCAATGCCGCTTTCCAGAAGTGACACAGAACACTAATATTAACCCTCCTGCAATTATTATATCATATTACACTACAATACAATTATTAACTTAGGATTGGTTTGCACACATAAGATGAATTACTCACAAAACAATTACAGTTTATTATACATGTATCTTATATACTCATAATATACTTACTAAATAGACATTTTATTAAATATGATATATATATATATATAAATTGATTACATTCATTGTTTATAGTCATTCCCAACAGCCTTTACTGGCGCAAAATACAGTATATCACAGATCTGTGTTCCCAGTAGACCACAACCAGCACTGCTCCCAGTAGAGCACTTACACTTACACACCAAAAACTGACAAACTGACAATAACCTGATATTTTCAGGTGGATTTTCATTTAATTCTCACTGTGCAATATCATTTTACACTTGTGCAATTTTGTTAATAGTCTGTTTATTGTCAATACTGTATAGACTCCTATTTTTATACTTCCAATCTTTATACTTGGTTCATATTTTGTTACACTTTGTTTAGCTCTTTTTTACTGTGTTAGCTGATGCATCTTGTTTCTTGCACTATATCCCCTTTGCTGCTGTACACTGCACATGTCCCCACTGCGGGTCTAATAAAGGAATATCTGATCTTATCACATGGTTAAGATCATATTTGTCTGTTTTACACTCTTTGACCACCAGATGGTTTCGTGAGCACATGAAGCCTCGAGCAATGAACCCTTTTCAGAACCAATGTGCTGGAAAGCTTCAAAGCTTCATGAGGCTTCATCTCGCCATCTCTAGTTACTGTGTGTGAGAGTGCAGATTAAGTAGTCCGTTTATTATCATGATCCGGAAGTGTTCACCCATAGAAGGTCCGTGTAACATCCTCTAATGTAACCTCACTATAGTTCCACTTAACAGAACAGATAGATAGTCATTTTATTGATCTCGAGGGAAATTTAAGTTTCCAGCATCACAGTTCCATAGTGCAAAACATGTTAGTTAAAAGTTAGTAGTGCAAAGTACAAAAAAATATACCAGATATAAAAATACAAGGAGATGAAGAAAACTGTTAAAACTGAATATAGTGCAGGGTAACAACTGTGATACACGACTATTAAAAAAGTGTATATATATACTGATCATGTATATATAAAAAAAAAAAAAAATCAAATATATTTGTTTTTTGTTTTTTAGCCTCTCTGGCAAAGCGCCGAAGTTGTTTTACTCCACTACCAATCTTGGCTTTTTTTTAATTTTTTTTTTACATTTTTTAATACATGAGGAACATATGGAGAATTCTTAACCTCCATAGCAACATTGGTAGAGGAGTAAACAACTTCTGCGCTTTGCCTGAGAGGCTCTAAGCAGGGCAACACAACCCACGTGTTCTGCGCTTTGCCTGAGAGGCTCTAAGCAGGGCAACACAACCCACGTGTTCTGCGCTTTGCCTGAGAGGCTCTAAGCAGGGCAACACAACCCACGTGTTCTGCGCTTTGCCTGAGAGGCTCTAAGCAGGGCAACACAACCCACGTGTTCTGCGCTTTGAATTGTGGGTAAAACATGTCGGCTCCCTGTGGTCTCCATCCTGAGGAGCGTCTCACCTTTAATGTGAACTCAGAGTTGTAGCAGGTTATAAACCCGGGTAGTCTGGTTCCTAACATTACCTGAGAAGATGTCTGAGCTCCACCGGGGGGAGAGTGTCTCCGGTCCCGGTCCCGGTCCCGGTCCCGGTCCCGGTCCCGGTCCCGGTGCCGGTCCCGGTCCCGGTCCCGGTCCCGGGCTCTCCAGAGCGGTGATCTCTGAGATGCTCCAGAAGAACTTCGAGAAGCTTCCTGACATCGATCAGAAGGTCTTCCGGTACGGCCCGGTGTACCTGGGGGGTAACGGAGGGCTGGCTGGTCTGGTGGCGAACAGCTTGTACCGGAGAGCTCTGAACGTCAGACAGGCTGCGTTCTCCTCCAGCCTCCCCATGGCGGTGCTGCCCTTCATCACCACCTACGCGCTCTACACCGCCACGGTGTCTGCGCCTCTGCTGTCAGGTGACCTCACCTTCATCACCTTCCTCACCTTCATCACCTTCATCACCTTCATCACCTTCTTCACCTTCATCACCTTCCTCACCTTCACCACCTTCCTCACCTTCATCACCTTCACCACCTTCATCACCTTCATCATCTTTATCTCCTTCATCACCTTCATCACCTTCATCACCTTCATCACCTTCACCACCTTCACCACCTTCATCACCTTCACCACCTTCATCACCTTCATCATCTTTATCTCCTTCATCACCTTCATCACCTTCATCACCTTCATCACCTTCATCACCTTCTTCACCTTCACCACCTTCACCACCTTCATCACCTTCATCATCTTTATCTCCTTCATCACCTTCATCACCTTCATCACCTTCATCACCTTCATCACCTTCTTCACCTTCACCACCTTCACCACCTTCATCACCTTCATCACCTTCACCACCTTCACCACCTTCATCACCTTCACCACCTTCATCACCTTCACCACCTTCATCACCTTCATCATCTTTATCTCCTTCATCACCTTCATCACCTTCATCACCTTCATCACCTTCATCACCTTCTTCACCTTCACCACCTTCACCACCTTCATCACCTTCATCACCTTCATCACCTTCACCACCTTCATCACCTTCATCATCTTTATCTCCTTCATCACCTTCATCACCTTCATCACCTTCATCACCTTCTTCACCTTCACCACCTTCACCACCTTCATCACCTTCATCACCTTCATCACCTTCATCATCTTTATCTCCTTCATCACCTTCATCACCTTCATCACCTTCATCACCTTCATCACCTTCTTCACCTTCACCACCTTCACCACCTTCATCACCTTCATCACCTTCACCACCTTCACCACCTTCATCACCTTCACCACCTTCATCTCCTTCTTCTCCTTCTTCTCCTTCATCACCTTCTTCACCTTCATCACCTTCTTCACCTTCTTCTCCTTCATCACCTTCTTCTCCTTCTTCTCCTTCATCACCTTCATCACCTTCATCACCTTCATCACCTTCATCACCTTCTTCACCTTCATCACCTTCATCACCTTCATCACCTTCTTCACCTTCATCACCTTCTTCTCCTTCATCACCTTCTTCACCTTCATCACCTTCTTCTCCTTCATCACCTTCTTCACCTTCATCACCTTCTTCTCCTTCATCACCTTCTTCACCTTCATCACCTTCTTCTCCTTCATCACCTTCATCACCTTCACCACCTTCTTCTCCTTCATCTCCTTCATCACCTTCATCACCTTCATCACCTTCATCACCTTCATCACCTTCTTCACCTTCATCACCTTCTTCTCCTTCATCACCTTCTTCTCCTTCATCACCTTCTTCTCCTTCATCACCTTCTTCTCCTTCATCACCTTCATCACCTTCATCACCTTCTTCACCTTCATCACCTTCTTCACCTTCTTCTCCTTCACCACCTTCATCACCTTCTTCTCCTTCATCACCTTCTTCACCTTCATCACCTTCATCACCTTCATCACCTTCTTCACCTTCATCACCTTCTTCACCTTCATCACCTTCTTCACCTTCATCACCTTCATCACCTTCTTCACCTTCATCACCTTCATCACCTTCTTCTCCTTCTTCACCTTCATCACCTTCTTCACCTTCACCACCTTCCTCACCTTCTTCACCTTCATCACCTTCATCACCTTCATCACCTTCTTCACCTTCATCACCTTCATCACCTTCTTCACCTTCATCACCTTCCTCACCTTCACCACCTTCCTCACCTTCTTCTCCTTCTTCTCCTTCATCACCTTCCTCACCTTCACCACCTTCATCTCCTTCATCACCTTCTTCTCCTCCTTCTGCTTCTTCTTCTTCTCCTCATCCTCCTCCTCCTCCTCCTCCTCCTCCTCCTTCTCCATCTTCTCTTCCTCCTTCTCCTTCTCCTCCTTCTTTTCCTTCTTATTCTTCTTGTTTTTCTTCTTCTCCTCCTTCTTCTTCTTCTTCTTCTTCTTCTTCTTCTTCTTCTTCTTCTTCTTCTTCTTCTTCTTCTTCTTCTTCTTCTCCTCCTCCTCCTCCTTCTTTTCCTTCTTGTTCTTCTTGTTTTTCTTCTCCTCCTCCTCCTTCTCCTTGTTCTTCTTCTTCTCCTCCTCCTCCTTCTTTTCCTTCTTGTTCTTCTTGTTCTTCTTCTTTCTCCTCCTCCTCCTCCTTCTTCTTCTTCTCCTTCTCCTCCTTCTTCTTCTTCTTCTTCTTCTCCTTCTCCTTTTTCTTCTTCTTCTTCTTCTCCTCCTCCTCCTCCTCTTCCTCCTTCTCCTTCTCCTCCTTCTCCTCCTCCTCCTTCTTCTTCTTCTTTCTCCTCCTCCTCCTCCTCCTCCTTCTTCTTCTTCTCCTTCTCCTCCTCCTCCTCCTCCTCCTTCTTCTTCTTCTCCTTCTCCTCCTCCTTCTTCTTCTTCTCCTTCTCCTCCTCCTTCTTCTTCTTCTTCTTCTCCTTCTCCTTTTTTCTTCTTCTCCTCCTCCTCCTCCTCCTCCTCCTCCTCTTTATTCTTCTTCTGGATGTTTAAGACCTGTATGTCTGATTCTCAGTCGAGTGATGACATTGTCTTCCCTTCTTCTCCAGCCCTCCTTTCTCCTTCCTCCCTGCTCCTACATGTTTCTGTATTTTGTACAGATGTCTTTTAGTTTCCTGATCATCCCAGTTCTCCTGCCGTACTGTTTGTGCATAATGTCTTGATGAATGCTTTACTTAATGGAATTTGTAATTCAATATTCTTAATTCTGAGTGTTTGTTTGGCCAGAACAGGTGACCTCAACTGTCCCACCTGTGCCCTGATGAGAGGAGCGCTGGTCGGTGTGGTGGGTGGAGGTGTGTACCCCATCATCCTGGCTCTACCTGTGAATATCGGCCTGGCGACCAGGTACAACACAGCACCGATGCCGGAGAAGGGCAACCTGCTGCGGTTCTGGATGGACCTCTCCAGGCCGGTTCTGAGGCGGATGAGGGCGGTTCTGGTGCTGCAGGCGGTATTCGGTACCTACCTGGGCTCCAGGCACTTTGACACCTACAACAAACTGGCTCAGATCACATTCGGCTCAGGTGGAGAGGAACTCGGAGAATAAACATGTACTCAACTTTGAAATAAACACATTGTTTGCAGTGATTCTCAGTGACTCCTGGGTTATATGTTTATCAAATTCACCATCTCATGTGGAATATGCCTGATACTTTTTACCCCACAAATAAAATTAAGTGTGGTATCGATCATCAAACTTTTTCAGCACATGGTTTAAAAAAAAAGAAATCAACATTTAGCATCATCTTAAAGGTCCCATATCGTGCTCATTTGCAGGTTCATACTTGTATTTTGTGTTTCTACTAGAACATGTTTACATGCTGTAATGTTCAAACAACCCTTTATTTTCCTCATACAGTCTGCCTGAATATGCTTGCATTCACCCTCTGTCTGAAACGCTCCGTTTTAGTACATTTCAACGGAATTGCGTTGCTAGGCAACAGCTTGGGTCCATGTTTACTTCCTGTCAGCTGATGTTATTCACATACACTGCAACAGGAAATAAACTGGGACACATTTAGAATATTTATGTTTAAAACTGTGTAATGGTCTAAATATTGTATATTTGTGACATCACAAATGGACAGAAATCCTGATGGCTTGTTTCAAACACAGTTTCTGTATACGGCTGTGTGTATTTATCTGTGGATTGAGCGTTTTGATACTTTCACAGTATTTATAAAGCACTTAAACCTGCCTTATTATATAAAAGACATGAAAATCTCACATTTTACAATATGGGACCTTTAAAAGGTACAGCTGAAACAATTAATTGATTGGATCTCTTTTGAATTTTGATAATCTATTAATTGTAAGTCCTCTTTTACTACTACTATTTTTTCTCTGTTTTTATAAAATGTTATATGACATATCTTTTGATTTTGGACAGTTGGTTGAACAAAAACAAGCAATTTGAAGAGATCGACTCGGGCTCTGGGAAAAGGTGAATTAACTGATCAATTTAGAAAGTAATAGGATGATTAATCAGTAAGAAAAGTGGTAACATTTTTATGTAGATTAATATTAAAAAAAACAAAAAAAATCCACAGAGCTTTTAAAAAGGTGCCGAATAAAAGAGGCTTTTTCTAAAAAAAAAAAAAAGATTATGAATTAATCATTTAAAAAATGTTGGCGGGTCCAAAATGACTGTTTTGTGTATCTCTGTGGAAGATATCAGACGTTTGGTTACCATTTCTATCAAGGTGTGACATCTAGTGGCTGAATGTTATTAATATTATTAATAGCACATTTAAATGAATGAATGAATTCATCTTTGGTGACTCATTTTTAAATGATGCCTGGATTGCAGATGAAATCTTGGATTTTCACAGCATTTGGGGGCATTTTCGTTCCTCTAATCCAACATTTTGAAAATGTCTAAATACCAGTGGGCTGATTGTGTGAAGTCAAAGCAACGCTTTGTTTCATTGTTTTGTTCAAGGCAAAAAGCTTGAACGGGCAGATCGAACCAAGCATCGTCATTAAAACAAAACAAACTGAAGGCCGTCAACTAAGCATGGTTTAATTTTATTAAAGACTTTTTAGGAACCAGTCACAAAAATTTTGCAGCGATGTTGGAGCCAAAAGTTTGCCTGCTTGACCTCAATAACCATGAAAAACACTGAATGCACTCCACTCCTTGAACTGCACAAAGCAACGCACGTGTGAAAGCAAAAAATATTCAAAGATGGACTGATGTTAAAAGTCCCATATTGTAAAAAGTGTGATCTTCATGTCTTTTATATTATAAAGCAGGTTTAAGTGCTGTATAAATACTGTTAAACTATCAAAACACTCAATATACGGAGAAATACACACAGCCCGTATTCAGAAACTGTGCATTTGAAACAAGCTGTCAGGATTTCTGTCCATTTGTGATGTCACAAATCTACATTATATAGATCATTACACGGTTTTAAACATAAATATTCAAAATGTATCCCAGTTTATTTCCTGTTGCAGTGGATGTAAATAACATCAGCTGACAGGAAGTAAACATGGACCCAAGCTGTTGCCTAGCAACGCAATTCCGTTGAAATGCACTAAAACTGAGCGTGGCAGAGGGTAAATACAGGTATAATCAGGCAGACAGTTTGAGGAAAATAAAGTGTTTTTTTTAACATAACAGCAGGTAAACATGTTCTAATAGAAACACAAAATACAAGTATGAACCTGAACATGAGCACGATATGGGACCTTTAAGTAATGTGTTGCGATTGTCATTGAAAACACGTGTTCAACACAGGCAAATGTTTTATTAAAACACGTCTTCACCTTGAACGGCAGGTTTGACTTCACATCTCTGGCTCTCTAACTTATCTGGGGGGGAACGCGTTACAGGGAAAGTAAGTTTATCGATGACAAAATGAGGAGGGAGAACTAAAGTCAGTCTGTTATTGAGAGGGAAAGGTGCTTCTAAAGAGGAAACACTGACATCAATCAATTATAGCAAACTGAATAAGACTGTTATTTTTTAAAAGCTTATAATTACATAGTTCCCCGTTTCCCTCCTCGCCTCCCGCTACCCACCCTCAAACAAAAAATGGCTCTTGAATCACAACGAAACGGCCAAAAAAACGAAGCTCAGTGACGATCCCACAAAACAACACACTTCAAGTCAGAGGAACCTGAATTGTCATGACAACCAGTGATTCATATGGCACAAGTTTCCCTCTTTTAGACGGACAAAAGTCTCCAATTCATCGTCGTCCTTCCACAGAACATCACTACAAAGCGTGTAGTAATCTTTACAAGGTGGATACGCTTAATGCCCCTTTAAAAAACACCTGTCGTAGCATGCTATCATCGGACTTCATATTCAGTAAAGGAAAAGTTACAATAAAAACTATACATCTGTCAGCACAGAAAAATCTCCATAAATATATCAGAACAACTGAACGTCAGTCAGAGAAACACTTCCTGAAGAGC
The DNA here is from genome assembly GCF_015220745.1 of Sebastes umbrosus. NCBI lineage: Eukaryota > Metazoa > Chordata > Actinopteri > Perciformes > Sebastidae > Sebastes > Sebastes umbrosus. Next base: position 3,686,568 of record NC_051277.1, on the reverse strand, counting down.
AGAAAGATGAGGGGTAAATAAATGTCACCTGTACACAAATCTACACCTGGCTCCTAACTCCCCTTGTGACTGTTAAGCTATACTGTAGTTGTCTCGCATTACTGGCACAATACACTTAAAAAGTAGTAAACAGTTCATATTCCCCACCCCAAAATAAGATACAATAAATTAAAATACAATAAGAGATGAGCGATCTCTCCAGTCATTCTCATGCAAAACGAGACTGAACGGACATGAATGCATCTGAACACACTCGCACACGTAAAAAAAGTACACGTGAGATGAACTGGTCCTCTTCTGTCTTCCCTGGTTACACACTATTCCTTCAGTAGACCTATAAAATTAGACAGCTGATACGGGCTAGCCAGCGCCCTTCACATCATTGTAAGTTTCATTACAGTACATTACAAGTAAAAGTCAAATTAAATACCGAGACAAGGCCTTGGACCAAAGGGGAAGAGGAGAAAGAGGAAAAAAGGGAGAGAGGAGCAAATACAAAAACAACAATCAGTAGGAATTTTATAAAGTGGTTTTCCCTGTAACTGTACTCTCTATAGTAGTAAACATGTCTTCACAGAGTAAACACAGATGAAGGGAAGGGGTGAAGGAGAGGTTGTATCCCTCTCCAACATACTGTACCTCATCACTGATAGTTAAGATGCTGCAAAGGCATTTTGCTCCAGTTTCATAGCTTCACTTTACCAATTTTGTTCTTTTTAATTTATTTTTTTTAACACTCTTCTTGATGAATCCTGTTCACCGTGTTTCTTTTTTTTTCTTCATAATTTCTTCATAGAAAAACACCTAAGTACCAGCTAGGTTCCTTCACAGTTCATTTTTAGTGCAACGAGAACACACGATCCCTCGCTGGTGGCAGAGGGTCAGCTGCTGTCACTGCCTCATGTCTTCCCCAGAACGTTAGACCTGACAGGAGGAAAGAGAGGAAAGGTCGATGAAGGACGGTGTGTCGATACAGAGCCCCCCAATGCAAACTGAACCTTGATCCAAATCCTAAATACTGTTTCTTGAGGCTGTAGGGTTGTGCGATAGCGTCATTGTATTCTTATCTTTATCTTCTTATTTATGCTGTTTTTAATGCAGATCTTGTGTAATATGGGTAAAGTGTAATATATGTTTGGTTGGAGCCAAAAATGATGTTGACACATACTGAGGTTGTGGCGTAATTCACTGTTAGAAACACTAGGTGGCACTGTGTTAATTGCCTGACCCAGCCACGGGTATATAGGTAGGAAGTCTGTTGTTGGCGTCAGGGTTTAGCCTGGAAGGGCAAAGGGTTTTTGACTAATTGTAGGAACTAAGTCTATTCATTTATATATGTATATATATATATATATATACACACACACACACACACACACACACACACACACACACACAGGCATATACACCATTTTACAGTTATTTATTTATTTCCTGTTGCAGTGTATGTGAATGAGAGGTTGCATGATATTTAATACGCTAAAATATTGAGATTTTTTTAGTATGTCCGAAACCATAGTATGAATCCAATAGTATGCAAATTGAATACTGGTTACCATGGTTACGCGTCTCCAATTGGCAAGGACGCTCTCAGGAAGTGACGACATGAATTGCTGCTCAGTGCGTCCGAAAATATGAATACTGCTGTTTATTCACTATGTTGAACAACAGTACACATATTGAGTATATGGTGCATAATATGCAATTTCGGACGCAGCCCCAAGCTGACAGGAAGTAAACATGGACCCAAGCTGTTGCCTAGCAACGCAATTCAATTGAAACATTGTATAAAATCTCTCGTTTGACGTGCGTCTTCATTCTTACCTGAGTGCTTTCCATCTGTCCTTCTCGACCTGGTTCTCTGGACTCTCACTCTCGTAGGACGCGAGGTAGAGTCCTGGAGGGAGAATAAGTGAAGAGGATCGGTTAGTGAGAGCAAACAACCACAAACTATAGAGGAAATACTTGGATCAACATGTGTGAAGAAGTTCCTAAGAAGTAAATATCCGGTTCTGACCGTCCTCGCTGAAGATGGGAGCAGTGTGGAGGTAGTGTAGGATGGCCCGGTCCTGCTCGAATGGACACTCCACCTGTTTCCACGTCATGAACTCACCGACCTGCCGAGCCAACTCCACAAATTTCTAAGGAACAAAATTGCACTGAGTACATGTGTGTTTTAAGGGGTTAAAATGAGGCGGGGGTCAGGGGGAAAAGGTGACGGGCTCACCTCAAAGTTGACATGGCCGTTGGGCAGCCGATTGGCGCATCCTTCATTCAGGAAGTAGATGTCTTTGATCAGCAGACTGAAGAAGGGAATCACAATCTGAAGAGAGAAAACAGGCAGGGAGATGTTGGGAATATTGACGTGGAGATGAGAATGACAGATTGAATGGATGCCAGCGTGCTGTCAGAGTGATGTCAGGCAGCGATGGCGGTGCTGAGCTTTACCCTCTCTCTGTTGCTGTTGGCAGTCCGAGAGCGATGTGCGGCCCCCCTCAGCGCCGTCCTGTAGTTGTAAAAGTTCCCCGTAGGATCCATCTGATGCTGTCAAAGCAAACAACAACAACAACAACACGCTGTCAAGTTCAAGTTATTACCCGTCTCGTACCTCTCAGGCGGTGAATAGCTGCATTGTGTTTACCTCCAGAATGAAGAACTTGGCAGTCTTGGCTTTGCCCCAAGTCTTCTTCAGCCGCGACACGGGACTCATGTTCATACCGGCTACGGGAGGAAGAATGGATTATCAATACCAGCTCGAGCAGGAGAATTCTCAGTAATTACACTCTTGCATAATTGGACTCACAGATGATGGCCATGAGGGAGTTGAAGTTCCCGATGTTGAAACACTCCCTGGCAACGTCAATGAAGAACTCTATCACCTGGGCCCTCTGCTTCTTCTTCGCTGGCTGCACAAAGAAAAGGATAAGAGGTTTTGTTGTTTCTAGGGCTGTCAAAGTTAACGCCATTATAACGCTAACCCTAAACTAGAGTGAACTGGTATCATATGAAACTAGAAAACCCTAAAGAATCCATTACTACTAACCATGTCACACTAGCTTGTCAAGAAGGAGGTTAAATAACGCTACAAACTTACGCTAAATTTTGACGAGGAAAAACTGTCATGGCCATTTTCAAAGGGTTCCCTTGACCTCTGACCTCCAGATATGTGAATGTAAATGGGTTCTATGGGTACCCACGAGTCTCCCCTTTACAGACATGCCCACTTTATGATAATCACATGCAGTTTGGGGCAAGTCATAGTCAAGTCAGCACACTGACACACTGACAGCTGTTGTTGCCTGTTGGGCTGCAGTTTGCCATGTTATGATTTAAGCATATTTTTTTATGCTAAATGCAGTACCTGTGAGGGTTTCTGGATGTTAATTGATTTCCAATAATAAATATATGAATACATTTGCATAAAGGAAGCATATTTGCCCACTCCCATGTTGATAACAGTATTAAATACTTGACAAATCTCGTTTTAAGGTTCATTTTGAACAGATACAAAATGTGCAATTAATCACGATTAAACATTTCAATTGATTGAACAGCCCTAGCTGTTTCATATTTACTTTATTTTTCACTGTGAATGTTATCCCTCTCTACAGGTACTAACAGTTAAAATATCTAGTGACAGTGTAGTAACACAAAGTAACCACTAGGAGACAGTGACGCTCTGTAACAACTAAACTGCCTTTGTCTGCTGCCTCTCTATGTGTTTGTAACTGTACTGCAATATTACGTTTTTTTCCAGGAATTATGATGTGCAATATGAAAGGACTGGAGCTATGATAAATAAAACTATAAAATATGACCATACGTATATTCTAAAATGCTCATCCAAGTATACTCTATGGTGACATTTTCAGCTGCATGTTTCATAAATCAGAACTGTGCATAACAACATGTCTCCTCCGTATTCGTGTTCATGTCTACTTCATGATTAAAGTGCTTTTCATCAGTGGTTGTCCTAGTTTGTGACCAGGAACCAGGTGTTCCTCTTCATTTTTGTCATAATGAGTACATTTGTGCTTCTAGAGTCTGATGTCAGAATAAATGGGCACCAGGTTTACCAAACATTTGCCACTCACCATGCAGATCTCAGTGGCCACCAGGTAACACAGTCTGTTGAACCACCTGACATAAGCCTCCAGGTTGGAGGTTTTCTTCTTCTGGTCGCCGAAGCACGGCTGCACAAACAACAACAACACAAACGTGCGCACAAAGTCAGTATAGGAAGCGTTACCGTGGGGGAATTCCTCTGATCCTAATTATCTTCCTATCTACAGGCTGACCCCCCCTATGTGAGTGTAATTGACAAAGACAGCGAGCTGGGAGCAGAAATAACACGATCAATGGAGAGAAAAGGAGAAAAAACACAACATAGGGGGACAGATGGAGAGGAGATGAGCGAGAGAGACGGTGACTGAATACGGAGAATAAAAAAGGAAGAGAGAGTGGAAGCATTCAACAGTTATACAGGGAGGGAAGATGAAGAAATTGAGTGTGTGCTCGCTGCAGTTTGTGGTATTACAATGCTGCGCTGTACGTGACCTTAGTGGCCTGCTGACATTTATATGGCCCATTAAAGAAGCTAATCCGGATCAGACCCCAACAACACAATATACAAAGCTTTCTACTGTGACAGCTATTCTCAATCCCCAACATAACAGAGCTGTTGTGGTTTGACCCGAGGACGGACTACAGGTTTCCACTGATATGACAAAACACAATTCGGTAACACTTCATTTTACAGGTTCATGGTAATTAGGTGATAATTAGCAAATAATCTAGTTGTCATATCTATTATATACGACGGAGTATTAGGGCCACATTGAGGAAAAAAAAAATCTGAGATTTCGAGAATAAAGTCGTAATATTACTTGAATAAGGTCATAACTTTACGAGAAAAAGTCGTAAAATACGAGAATAAAGTCATGACTTTACGAGAAATAGTCGTAAAATTACGAAAACAAAGTAATAAATTTACAAGAAAAAAAGCGTAAAATTACGAGAATAAAGTCATAGTCATAGTCATAGTCAAGTTATTTTAGAGGGAAAATAGAGCAGCGTGGGTGAAAATGAGGAACGTGGGGCCTCTTGTGAAGTTATACTTTAGTTTAGGTTTCACAAATAAGGAAATATTTCATCTTTTGGGTCATCAGCATCATCAGTATCAGGACCTTGAAAAGATGGTGCAAGAAACTGCGTTGTCCTCTCGCCCATTTTGTTGGTTGCTGGTAATATGTTTTCATAATATTACAACTTTTTTTCACGTAAAGTGATGACTTTATTCTCGTAATTTTAAGATTTTTTTTACGTAAAAATATAACTTTATTCTCGCAATATTAATACTTTTTTCTACTAAATTTATGACTTTATTGTCGTAATATTACAACTTTTTTTCTCGTAAAGTTATGACTTTATTCTCGTAATATTACGACCTTTTTCTCGAAATCTCAAATTTTTTTCCCTCAATGTAGCCCTAATACTCCGTCTTAATTATAAACATTGTTTGCTAATTCTATTCCACTATTTCTCAATAAGCAGTAATAAATAGCTGGTAATTTATTTAATATATTTCCGGGACAGGAATTCAAAGTTAATTGATATGCTTTATTTCCATGTCTGCTGATAAATAGATAATAATTAGCAAATAACTTAATTGAAATTTCTTAAAAAAAACTATCAGTGTCGATAATAAGTGAGATTTGTGTCTGATCAGAAGTGTCTTCTCAGCGGCTTCTCAAACTAAGGGCCCTATTTTAACCATTATATTCTATTTCAGCATATAATTATTAAATAATGTTTATATTAAAGTAATTTTTTAGGTAAATATTTTGGGGTAATTTGGCATTAATTCCCAAATTTTTTTCAAATAGGTTACTTTCTAATTATCACCTCATTACCATGAAATCTGCGGACCTGTAAAATGAAGCGTTACCCAGAATTCATACATGAAAATACTGCTGACTAGGGCGATTTATAGACGCTCAAAATAAAAAGTTTACCTGGGTTCCGTCTAGCGGGTCTTTCTGAACGAAGGCTTGGACAAACTCCTCTGGCTTGATGTGACTCAGATGTTCCTGGAAAACACACACAACGGGGGGGGGGGGAGGTCGGACATTAATAATTCTTTCATTTCAGTAATGGAAGGCAATCAATAAGAGGAAGTAATGACTCACTGGAATCACATTTCCTCAGAGCGACACTTCACGTCTATTAAAAGACAACCGTGCAGTCACATGCGTGTGCAATAATCATCACAATGATTCATTAGACTCCACTCGTGATATAATCCGGAAGCAAAACAGTGCTGCGCCCGTGCATCCCACACACGGCGGCGGTGACAGAGAGCACAATGGCATCTAATTCGTTTTAATCAGAATTCACATGTTACTACAATAGAGATAGTTCTGTATGTGTGTGTACATGCCTGTCTCTCTCTCTTTCTCTCTCTCTCTCTCTGTGTGTGTGTGTGTGTGTGAAGCTGTCAGGTCACATATATCCACAGCGGGTTTTATCCCCTTTGTTTGAAGCCTCAGGCACATCACTGACTTCTGGGGTGATGTCACCGCTCAGACAAGGGTACAAGCTTTACTCACACACACACGCACACACATACACACACACACACACCCCACCCCCCAGATCCACGTGTCCACATCAAGACACACATGAATAGACTGAAGGCACCATGCATGCAATGTGAGGGACACTGCAGAGATCCTCTTTGTTCATGTATGTAGCGTTGCATTATTCCCTTTGTTCTTCTGATTCTGCTGGGTGAAGACCAGTTAGCGCTGACGAGCCATAATCAAGGTTACGCTACAAGATCACAATGTGAAGTGATTCTGCCAATTTTTAGTTAGCTGTTACACCTCCCATCTTCTTTCTTTTGTTCTTTCAAAGTCATTTATTTAATCACCCCTCGTATCTCTTTCTATCCATCTCCTCGTTTGATGTCTTATATTCTTAACTTCCGTGTCCTTGACTTGGACTATGTCTCCACCCGTGCTTCCCCATCCGTCTCTCCACCCATCTAACATCCTCTCTGCTCCTCCTCGTCCATCCTTGTTATCATCCCTTACCCTGACCTTTGTGTAACCCACCCCTCCCTCTCCCTCTCCTCACCAGCTCCACGTGGGTGAGCTGCTGTGCCAGTGTGTACGGGTCGTTGCAGATGGAGAGCATGTCCTTCTGGATGGGCGGAGGCTTGGTTTTGAAGGCCACCAGCTTGTCAGAGATGGAGGAGGCGTTGAGGGAGACCTTGAGGATGCTCTCTTCCCCCTGGCTCATCAGGGCCAGCCGCTGGCTCAGCTTCTGCAACACCTGGTTCAGGGTTTTCCAGTAGGCCTGAGGAGAGGAGAGGAGAAGGGGAGAGGGGGAGGAGAGGACAGAAGAGGAGAGGAGAGGAGAGGAGAGGAGAGGAGAGGAGAGGAGAGGAGAGGAATGGAAGAGAGGAGAGGAGAGGAGAGTAGAGGAGAGTAGAGGAGAGGAGAGGATAGGAGAGGAGAGGAGAGGAGAGCAAGAGGAGAGAAGAGGAGAGGAGAGGAGAGGAGAGGAGAGGAGAAGAGAGGAGAGGAAGAGGAGAGAAGAGAAGAGGAGAGGATAGGAGAGGAGAGGAGAGGAGAGCAGAGGAGAGGAGAGGAGAGGAGAGTAGAGGAGAGGAGAGGAGAGGAGAGGAGAGGAGAGGAGAGGAGAGCAAGAGGAGAGAAGAGGAGAGGAGAGGAGAGGAGAGGAGAGGAGAGGAGAAGAGAGGAGAGGAAGAGGAGAGAAGAGAAGAGGAGAGGAGAGGAGAGGAGAGGAGAGGAGAGGAGAGCAGAGGAGAGGAGAGGAGAGGTAGAGGAGCTGTCAATAACGACTTTAATGAATAATTCATTAATGCTTCATAGATCAGTAACAGGCAGTAACAGTTCCTCTGGGTTGCCAGGTTGGGAGCCCACTCTCTACCAGCTCTGTATTTTAGAACAACATCTGTATTCTCAGCACCATTTTGACTTTATCTGACGGTGTTTGAACGGATCTAATGAGCCCAAGAATTAAGTTTTCAGTTTAATCAAAATGTGTTTTCGAGGTTTTGCGCTGTGTGTGTGTTCTGTGTGCAGGAATGTGTATTTCTGCGCCCCTCCCTCCAGATGACTGGTCACCGAGGTCGTTCGGTCAGTCTGTCTCACCAATGACCCAGAGCCAAAGCTCCCACATGTATGCACACACACACACGCACACGTGCACGTGCACGCGCACACGCACACACACACACACACACACACACACACACACACACACACACACACACACACACACATACTGTAGACAGCAAGCTGCAAATAGCAGCACATTCATCACCACCTGCCCTTCCTCCTCTTTCTGTCCTCTCTTCACCTCCCTCCGTTATTCCCGGTCTTCCACTCTGACTCCATCTGCCTCCTCCCTCCTCCCTTCTCCTCCTCCGCTCTCTGCTCCCCCTGTATCCCCCCCTCGCCCCTGTTCTCTCCATCCATCTCCCTCTCTCTATTTCCCCCCTCGAGGCTGCAGATAGAGCCACTCCTCCCTCTCTAACATCCTTCCTTCCTCTCCTGTAATGTAAGATTGTGTAACGGCTGAGCTGTGGCTGCTCACCCTAAACTGACACTCTGACTCCTTCCATCACCCCCGCTACAGCCGTGGCGAGGATAATTGAATTTCGTTCCCCATCAGAGCATTTTTCTCACTGCAGCTATACGGCTTATGAAAGCTATATAATGGCGACGACTGCACTAGTACGGATCTAAATCAGGAGTCTCACAAAGCCTGTCACAAATTATTATCCTGTAGGAACGGATAACTTCACGAGGAGCATATTGTTATTTCACGTCTTTATGAACACACATCCTTTCAAAGAATTCCTGTCTTTTGGTGACGATGACTGGACCGCTATCATCCCGTAATTGGGCTGCAAACCGGACACCTTGCATGTTGTGGTGGTGGAGAGGAGGACACTGAACAAACTGTTTTCCTGGATCATGGATCATCCTCTCCACCACCTGCTGGAGAGACAGCGGAGCTCTTTCTCTAACAGACTGATTTCAGCTTCGCCGTCACAAGAACAGATACAGGAAATCTTTCCTGCCAAAGCAATAACTCTGTTCAACACCTCACCTCCGTCTGACAGAGAACTCTCAGCTCTATAGCTTCATGTCTCGACCAGACTCCATTCTGTTTAGTCTCTAATAATCCTGCACATGTAGAATTTTGCACAGCTACATTATGCACATTTACTACCTCAATTATTTTTTTTATTAAAGAACAAAATATTAAAAAATGTTTGGATATAGAAGTGCCCTTTAAACCATCTTATTTTATATTGTTCGTAATAAGATATTACTTCTCAGAGTCCAACTTTTACTTGCTAAAAAGATGATTACAGTCTCCTGGTTGAGGCCTCAGTAACACAACGGAGGGAGAAAGTTAAAGAGGTTTACTTCATGGAAAACATCACTGCAAGGTTACAACTAGGGACAGATGTGTTCTTAACTAAATGGTCCGCAATAACTTAATTTTTCTTAATTGATGTGAACTAAATGAATATGTAACAACCTGGGGATTTTTATTTTTCTATTCATTTTTGTTGATATTTATTTATTTTCGTTGTGATTTATTATCACTATTTACTTTGTTTCTCTTTATTATTATTTGATTTATTCATTTATTATTATTATTAATATTATTATTATGTAAAAAATGTTCCCTATTTATTTTTGTTTATTATTATTCCTATTCTGAAAAGCGCTATATAAGTTGAATTTATTATTATTATCATTCTATTTTTTTATTCTTTTATCTCTATTTTCTAACTTTATCCCTCATTTTTATTTTATTTTCATTTATTTATCTATTTATTTATTCTTTTTCAATTCCTTTTCTATACTTATCTTATCTTCTCTCCTAATATAAGTATAAATAAACATGTTATTTTTCCTCCCTGTACATCTATGTACTCTCTGGGCCTATGGACGAAAAAATATTCCTCAGTCCTACTTAATGGAACAATGTGTGGACATTTTGGGGATGCCGAAGCTCACGGATTGCCTCCTAAGGAACACTTATGACTCTGTTGTGTCGTGTCAAAACATGTGTTCAAAGAAAAAAGAACAAAACATTGTAACTTGCACACTTGCTAATGTATATAGTATGTTATTCTATGTTTATAATTTAGATTTTTTATGCTAGTTGTAGTAGTCAGGTATATATTTATACTGTATTCCAATATTCTTTATATTATGTATTCTATGGATATATTTCTTTAGTGTTGACATGTGCATTTTATGTACTGTTCCTGTGCATTGCTTGGATAACCTGCTGCTGTGCTGTACATCTATCTATCTATCTATCTATCTATCTATCTATCTATCTATCTATCTATCTATCTATCTATAGTGTACCTCGTCACACGGAGCTATCCTGTGGATGATGTCTTTAAGGTGTCCGACCATCTTCTCGTCCCTGAAGTCAGTCGGGAACGTCTCCGTCCACTCCGTCAGCAGCTGCAGGATCTTGGGACCGAACTTGCGCACTTTAGCCTGTTGTTGAAGAAGTGAAAGAGGTTCAGTTGTGGTCAACGTTTGTGACTCCACTCAGCAAAACACAAAAACACAATGATAGAGTCAGCAATCAGCAATGTGCCTGCGTGTGTTTCCTGTTCACCGGCTCGTGCATGCTCATACAGGAGTTATGTATTTGTGTTCTGTGCGTGGTGCAGTGCTGACCGTATCGAGTGGGCTCTGGTCCAGCTGCTGCTGTTTGATGCACAGCTCACACACCCTGGACAGCAGCTCCGGAGGAGGGATGAACAGACGAGCGCTCAGCAGGAAGGTAAACACATAGGCTTTCTGTCAGAGGACAGAGGGAGACATTCAGCTAAGACACTGCCACTACATCAATAAACTGCAGCTTTCTGTAATTAAAAGACTTTCAACAGAGACGTGGGGCTAATAATCTAATTGGCATTCCTGTCAGTACCAAACTGAAACGGGCTTTCTGATAACGAACAGTGGAGTTCATTTCTGCTCACCTCGGGGTAGTAATCGGCAGTGGGCACCAGGTTATGGATCAGGGTGTCCAGGGAGGCGGATGTGATCGGGGGCCCGTCGGCCAGGCAGGCGCCGGGCCCCGGGCCCTCCTGCGGGGCCTCCTCCTCCTCCTCAGGCTCAGCACAGGCCAGATGGGGGCTGAAGCCACTGGGAGTGGTGAACATTGTGCCTGAGCACACAGTCTGGGGCATTCCTGTCTAAAACACAAACAGACAGACAGAAAATCAACCTGTCAGCAGGATGTCGACAGAATGAGGAAATGGAAACTCAAGTACATTATTGGCTTTAGTTCGATTTGGTAAGAGGAAATTCATTTAATGCATTTTTCACATTCTCGCTGCAACAGATCTGCGAGGCTGAATTCTCAAACACACGTTTCTCTCCTGATGTATCATCTCCTGTTCACTCTCATCCTGCAGCTACACACTCATTCCATCCGACTGACGACCCGCTGCCGTCGTCGGGGGATACGGAATACCAGCTGCCCCCCCGTCTCCCGTCTCCCACGACGACAAACACAGAGGACAGAATGAAAATGTGGGTCACTCGGTCGCCGTGGAGACTGTTGCTGCAGCCCTTGAAAGCGATCGCGTGGCCTCCATCTGTGCCCTGTACATCTATCCCTTTAAGAATAAGCCTTGGGTTACACGTTTTAAAAATTCAACATGTTCTTTCCCTCAAAGGACTGACGCTGCTGCAGCTGTAGCGGAGGAGAAGCACTTAACTGCACCGTACGCTAGAGTAGAGATACTACGGAAACAGAGAGCATCGTGGTCCTCAGGGTGCAATTATCATCATCACTCATCATCACCTTAAAGTCATCTACATGCAGCTGATGAATTATAGAGAACCCCTTCTTCATTAACACGTTTGAAAATGGCAAGAGGAAATAGAAGATATTGGTTAGGCTTTGCTGTGCTCCCGCTGACGGAACCTGGTGACTACGTCTACCTGAATCACTCATCATCGCCGAGGAAGACTGCGGTCTCTGGGTGCCTTCAGGCAAGTTCAGCAGCACAAAGCGGAGGAGTCACGGGTAGGGCAGCAGACCCACAGTGAGACCTTGAGCAACACGCAGGAAGTTATTTCAGACGTAAACACGCCTAATTCTTCCTGCTTTTTGTAGCTCAGACAACAGCTCAGGCTGGGGGCAGAATCAGGACATACAAATATACATCCTAATAGATCGCTCTAGGGAGGACGTATCTTTGTAGGCCAACCAGGAAGTTAGCATCTCCCTGGTTGCCTCGACAAAGAGCCAATGGGATTGTTCAAATTGGGTTTTGGATTATTGCAGAAAATAAGCTCTGTGGCAAACACACGTTTATGATATTTACAAGTTTTGTTCAGCAAGATGATCTCCACAAATGAACACCACTTTAATGATTTTTGAAGTGTGAATGCAATCGGCATGTAAAACGCTAACGTTAGGCTATAAACGAACTACACCACGGTCGCATTGGTGAGATTATACACACAACGAGGCTGTAAAGGTGGTCGAGTCGGCGAGATGACGTGTAATAGTCTCATTTAGCCACTTGTTCGCAACCATCTTTTTTAGCATCGGAGCAAATATGATTAAAAAAAGTTGTTTTTATGAAACAGTCGATATATCGTGACAGTAAGTACATGAAACAGGTGACCTGAAAAAAATCATGTCCTCTGGTGTCCTCCGGTGCTCCTAACGGCATCTGCAAGATTTCACAGACCGGAGGAAAACAAGCAGTCAGAGCTGATCTGAGGTCTGCTGTCCGGCTGCCGTCTATGAGAGCCGGCTGTCAATCACTCTGAACTCTGACCAAACGATCAAACTAGGCAGCGCTGATCAAATATGAATCAATATTCTGTTACGTTAATGCCTATTTCTCTCCTCAGATGTTTTCAGAATCATCTTGTAGTGCACGGTTTAGCTGTAAAATGAGAAAGTTTGTGACCTGGCAGCCATGTTGAGATATTTTGAAGGAACGTCAAACACTGGTCACATGACCGGAGCACAGCCAATAGGAACGCTCTCTCAATGAAATGACCTGTGATTGGTCAAAGTCTCCCGTCACGGGCTAGATGTTCTAAAGCCTGAAAACAGAGCCATGAGGAGGAGCAGAAGTCTAGTTTTCTCTCAGAACACTTGAATTACAATATGCTGAAAGGTTATTATGGAACTTTTGCCCAATGATGCCAAAAATATATACTGCCTACTGCAGCTTTAAGCGAGTGTTAACCACAGACCTTATCTCAGGCATCTAAAAAACCATTAAAAAACCCCATTGGCTATCAGACGTGGGAACCAGAAGTGCTAAAATGCTAACTCATTTCTGGGTTTTAGGACTCATTCCTGCAGCACTCTATAGTCTATACGCACACAAATAATACAATTTCAGAGCAGTAACAGTTAAAAGAAAATCTGCATGCTTTGGCCTTATCGGCCATCGTCCTAATTCACTGGAGGAAACCTAGGAATGGTCCAGGTTTGCTGCAGTCGTCTCATCCTCTGGTGACCTTCAGCTTCCCTTCCCCCTCCCCCCCGTCGCCTATCAGCCACTTCGATAAACCGGTGTCACGGGTCCCTGGGGTGAAAGGTCAAGCGCGCGCCGACTGGTGTGTAGAAAGCGCAGCTCATGTCTCAAGTTTCCTGTGTGAGGGGTTCAACTCTCCTTTGTTCTCCCCCTACACTTATTCATGCACTTGTACACACACACACACACCTAGACACGACTGCACACAGACATGCAGGCACACTAAAGGCTGGGGGGATGGGGAGGGTTTTTTACAGCCTTCCTTCTGACTTACGCCGCTGACACCCGTGGCCATATCTCTTATAATATATGTTGTGGTTAAAAGAGGGCCGACATCTTCTTGTCTGCTCCTCGGAGCTATTATAACGGCCTGCGAGAGAGGAAAAGAGGACGTGTTTAACGGAGCAGATAACACTCAGGACATGTGATGGAGCTGTATCAATCTAAATATTGAAGCTACACAACACACTTAATAGGGACAAATAACTTCCATCCCCGAAGCTTTTAAATAGTCTATTGTGCAGGGTGAGACATTACCACCAGTTGAAGACTATTACTACTATAATCTAAAAAAGCTGGTCTACAATGCCCTTAATGCAGCCGTTTCCCTCCTATAAACGTGATTGTCACTGTCCAGATTAGGTTCCAGAAGGGGAAAGCCGGGGGTGTCCTTGCAGCGACCTCCTCTAGATTGGATTACAACATGCAGCCACAGAGTAGAAACACGGCCTGATAAACAGAGAAATGGACAAATCCAACAAGCCTCTGTAACAACACGGATGCAGGGAGGGAGAGCATTACAGGGACTGGAAGGGACTTCCTCTGTGATAGGACTGACAGGAGGACAAAGTCTCAGGAGTCTGGGAGTGTGTGTGTGTGACTAAATCCAGGAGTGTATCTGTGAGTCATCTCATGCATACCAACACACACACATCCCTCTGCTGGTTGTGTTTGTATTCATATATGTATGGGAGTGACTGGGAGTTTTATATTCTACGTGCCCACACTGTCAATGATTTCCTCTATCGGTTGTGATAATCTTCACAAACTCTCCTGTCCTCCCTCCAGCGTTTCTACGGCTCTGATTCACGCGTCTCTGTCGGTCGATTTCCTCACAGTCTGGAGCACGTGAGCGGAGGTCAATCAGGCAAAAGATGTGTACATGTCATGATGGATCAGTCATCACTTTCTGTGTACAACCTTGTTCACACTGTGCCACAAAAAGAGTTTGGTTTAAGACAAAAAAAACTGTCAGAGTTTAGACAAGTAGAGTGTTTTATGGTTTCACAAAGAGGAAGGAAACTGCATGGATGCATCTGCAAGTTCTCATCTCAAGTTAAAGCGAGACTTTTGTTGACCACTTTGGTCAAAAGTGACAATTACAGGAAAATGGCACATTGAGTTTCCCTTCTTTTGAGTCAGTTGCTTTAAAGAGGAACTCCGCCGACGTTACACATCAAACTCTGTTTACAGGTCAACCGATCGGTCTCCGATTGAACTGTTAGCGGTCAAGTTGCACTGTGGGTAATGTAGGCCCCCAGGTATTGTCAACGGGGAGAAGAATGTGTGGAATAAAAAAAAGATGATATCTCTGGTTTTTACTGACCATCATGAGTCGGTCCCATGCTACAGGAGGGCAATGCTTAATGGGTCTTTTAAAGAGATCATCATCAAGGTACGTGACAAGATAAAACACTGTGTAACAGTAGTACAAGTAGAGAAGAGTCATAAAGTTAACAAGTTGACTCAGTAACGTCAGGCACATAGCAATATTCAGTAGCAACTAACGGTAATTTTCACTGTCGATTAATCTGTTGATTATTTTCTCGATTAATCGATTTGTTGTTTGGTCTTTAAAATGTCAGAAAATGGTCGACGACGTCCTCAAATGTCTTGTTTTGTCCACAACTCAAAGATATCAAGTCATAGAGGAGTAAAGAAACCAGAAAATATTCACATTTAAGAAGCTGGAATCAGAGAATTTTGACTTCTTTTTTTTTTTAATTAAAAGATTATTCAAACCGATTAATCGATTATCAAAATAGTTGGCGATTCATTTAATACTGTAGTTGACAACTAATAGATTAATAATTGCAGCTCTAATACCCAGGTACCCCAGTACTCATTGCCCAGGCTTGCTAACATTAACTCACATAAGCTACGGGTCATACCAGACCAAGTAAGGTTGTAGCAGCCAAACACCTGAGTTTGAGTTTATCATTTTCAATCTGCAAGATCCTGTTGTCTCTAGGCCATCTGGGGTTTTTGGAGACATCTCTGTGCTGAGCTGTGGAGTTGACGTGCACTTCCCAGAGATGACTTCAGACATCATTTACTCCCATGAAAGACAAACCGACCCAACGAGTCTTGTGACTAACTACGAAAATGTCCAACTTCTTATATTCTTTCACAACCATGTGAAAGCTGCTGCTGCTTACACCACTTTGTTTCCCTACAATGTGACCAACAAGTCATCCACAGCTGTTCTCTCTATGTATAACTTGTTTTCCTACCTCATGATACACCCAGCATCCCTCTGTGCCTGTCACATTGCATCAACACCATGCGAAATAACACATTGAGAAACAAGCAGCGAAGAACAGGTGAGCGTAGCGGCGTGTGCTCTAATCCCCTCCGGAGATCTCCAGCAGCCAGCCAGCCAACGGCAGCCCTGCGCTCCGTCTAGACAGCTGGGGGAGTGTCATTGTTCGGGGTCCTTGTGATTCTGTCAGGCCGTTATCGTTGACATCAGGGGGATCCGCCTGCTTTGTTCTATCACGATTAACAGAACGGCAGTGTCTGGAGACACACAGTCTTTATCAGCACCCTCGACTGTCTCGCTGTGTGTGTGTGTGTGTTGATGAAACAAAGGCATTCCTGACCCGACCGAGCAGCTTGTAGCTGTCAAACAGCTTCACAACTTTGTTAATCTCTGTTTTTCTAGTGGCCACTTCTGTCACGTCTCTGTATAACCTGTTTCACCACATAAGTAGTATTACTCACACACACCTGTGTGTTTGTTTGATCGTAGAGACTGGTAACACAGCTGCTGACTAATCTGATCTGCCACTAAGAAGTTAATGAATAAACACAATCAGCGTTAGAGAGACGGCTCTCCATTAAGACTGAAGAGGCTCATTCAGGAAAAATCAAACCCGCTGTCTGACCTCTATCATTAAGGAGTCAGAGGTCAAAGGTGAAGGGTTAAGGTCTCCTCGGTGGGGGGGAAGCTGGATCCAAAGTCACTTTGGGGTCGTTGTTGTAATTTTACTCTTCTGCTGCTGCTTGGCAAAGTTTCAAGTAGGGATGTGACGGTGAGGAAATTTTCTCACCGGTTAATAAACTTGTGACAACACCGGTGTTACCGATTACACCAGACGTTTTACAAGAAAATATGACGGTCAGTATTTGTACCGCGCTTACTTTGATTTTTTCCCGTCGGGTGGCGGTGTGTCTGGCCTCTCTGGTAGAGCTTTTGCTGCGGGGCCGCAGGGGTCTACCTGGCGCCGCACACACCGGCTGTGACCGATCCGTCCTCCTCACGACGATTACCTCATCAACATTATGGTTCCCTGATAGCACTGAGTTTAAATCTGAAATATTGCCAAATCTTCTGCCATCTCTCGTCCCGTGTGTGTATAATATGACACCTGCTACTCTGAGCTGAGACTCCGTACGGAGCAGATGCATTCACTTTCAGATCGTAGCGTCCGTCGTCCGACTATCTATTGATGACACGCCGCTGATACGCCAAAATTAGAGGCAGGGTTGACGATGTTCTCCAGTCTACACTATTTGTTATATTGGTTGAAATGGTCTTTACACCCCGACAGCGATCCATTACTGATGAGCTCTGAAAAAGGACCTGAAAAGAGGCGTCATCTGTAGCTGCTGTAATCCTGTAAAAACGTCTACCAATCACTGCCTCGCAGTCCGCTTGGAAAGAACCAATCAGATGCCTCCCTGCTCGTATTCTACCCTTGACAGCTGATACACAATGGCCAATAAAATCTATTCCTGCACCAGCAGACCACATACAACTGATAAGGGGGTTCATTTAAGATGAAAAGATTGAATATTTAAGTTAAATATTTAAAGTTTGTAACCCACTGTCCTATTGCTTTCCAGGAAATGTATAAATATAAAATATTTTGTAGTATGTTGTAGTTATGTTCCTGTGCTAGGACTGCTTCTATCTGATTGTCTGAATACATTTGTTTTAACAGAAAGGATATGGCGTATCGATACTGAGAAACACCACAAAGCCAAGAGTGAAACCAAGACGTGATGCGATGCTATTTTTAGAGGAGCAGCACATCATCAGAAGTAAGCACAGCAAATATCCGGCGTGGGGCACTGCAGCAATGTTTTGTTTTGTTTCTTTAGTTGCTTCAGAGATCACAGTCAAAGGGAGGTAAAAACACCGACGTAAAAGCTGCTACCTTGCTCGGGGATGAGTGTAGGAATAAGATGGTAAGAGATAGGAGAGAAAGGTGGGCTGTGGAGGGAGGAGGGTGATATCTCCCCCAGGGTAGTGTGCAGACAGTCTAGGCTCTATGAATGTTAAATTTGCCTCCTGCTAGATTCACTAAACTCCTCTTTTCCTTTGCAGACTCCATCATATGACTCCCCGTCTCCCTCCTCACCGACTCATTTACATACTCTAACACTTCCTTTTCTAATTTAGGATCCACATGTTCGCTTCTTTAACACATTACAGTTTCAACACTTCATCTATTTCAGGAGTGCGCTCTAAAAAAGAAAAGAAAAAAAGAAGCAGATCCTTGTGTATTTTTGGTCCTGACACTGTTTTGTGTGCCTTTAGAGTATTGCAGCTCTGGCCTAAATTTTCCACAGTGTTTCTTTGAAAGCTGAAATGATGCGACTAGAGAAATAAAGGGGAGTGTTCTCATGATGGCAGTGGGCTTGAAAGAGAGTAAACACCTCTTTGTCAGCCAGCCTTTCCCATCCACATGTCCTCTCTGTATTCCTCCACCTCCTCCTTCATCTCCCGCTCCACGCCCTACTTTTCCAATGAGCCCAGTCAGGACGCCTGTACAGATGGCCCTGCAGCAGCCTGCTCTCCCAGTGGGAGCTGCTGGCATGGGAGGCTTTCTGGCCCTCTGCCCCTGCCATCATCCCCAGTCTCAACAGGAGCCCAAAAGTGAATTGGCGTCCGGTGCGAATGCCGAGGTGCGGGGTCCGAGCCAATCTGGCCGCCGAGATGCACCGGGCGATGACAGAGAGAGCGCAAAATACCACACATATGTCACCGCGCACACGTTGCAACAAAATCAAACCAGCGCACTACCGTTGGTTAATGGTGTTCGGGGAAGGGAGTGGAGCTGCAAAACAAATGAGTTCATTGTGCCTTGAAAAAAAACACATGCATGCACACTTGCACCCACACAGCAGCCAAACAGAGGATTGAGTTACCGTCGAGGCATTCCAGCTCCCCCGCCCATTCGAGCCCGACAGAGCCCGGGAATCACACTCAGCGGGGCTCAACGGGGGACACACTTCCCAAATCCCTTTTATTGGAATGCCCCTGCAGCGTCTGAGCGCGGGGGTCACGCTGACGTCCTGGCACCTGTTACACACACACACCCGCCAGCTCCATCAACCCCAATGTTAAAGCTCACTGGGAATTCTCCTCCGCGAACACGCCCTGTGTGCACATGTGCAGCCGTCCTCATTCCTGAGCGAGTTTGGACACAATTGTGCGCCGCATGTATGTGTGTGTGTGTGTGTGCATTGCAAAAGGGCCGAGAGAGCGTATCTAAGTCCAAGTGAAGTCATTCCTTCACTGTGAATAACAACCATCTGTCCGACTGTCCTCCGAGAGGTGCGGCTGCAGTCTGTGTTCTCACATTTTGAACAAAAGAGATAAAGCAAGATGCAAGTTACATGCACACTTTTAATCCCTAAAAGTCAAGCTATTACCTGGCTAATATTTACATTAGATGCAAGCGAGATCAGCATTACACGAAACCATCAGCCTGAGAGAAGATCTGTGCTTTAGAGGACCGACTCTAAAAAGGTTGAGCACCACTGACTTCTCTTTCAAAACCACTTCACATGTGTGAAAAACACACTCCTGAATCTATTTCCCCCTGTTCGGAGTGGATGCAAATGGTGCACTAAAAGATTAATTGAAGGTCTGTGACATGTGATGGGTCCGGGCAATCTATCATGTTACTTACAGATAATTAAAGCTGAGCACAGATTGGCTCTTAGTGGGCACGTAGCACGTGTCTGAGCCTCGAGCGCCCTAAATCTGTCATTCACAACGGTCATAATGCTTTAAAAAGACAGTCATGTATTATTCATAATACTCCAATTTACTACCACCCTTGATGCAAATCAGACGAGAGTGATTTTGTCTCCTAAACAGGCATAATTTGGCCTCAAGTGCCGCTTATGAGGAGTTCCCAGCTCACCGAGTGAATGGGAGAATATGGGGGAAACAGAGTGGAGTGACTGAGAGCAACCAGAAAGAAAGGATGAATGAAACAATGCAGCTACCTCAATGGTCCTTTTTTTTAAATTAGGCATCATCCGAAACACCCACTCAGCGTTGTACTACTCTCAATCAAACCTGCACTAGAACCGCCGCAGACTAACGAGCGAGACGGTAACAGATGCAAATCTAATAAACCAGACGTTACTAATTTCATCACGGCTGTCTCTTCTCCTGTTGAAGTACATCTATCTGCTCATTACAACCTGCGCGGGCAGAGGCCACGCGGACGGTGTGTCACTGCTGATGTATGATGTCGAGGCGTGCTAATTAGCGTTGGGAGATTGCGTGGTCCGTTCATAAGTCAGGCCTCGTGTATTTTCATATGATTAGAGACAGGCAGAGGCCAGAATTCAAATCTGTATATCTCATTTTAATGCTTTCTGAAATAACACATGGTTCATTCACATACTATGAAATGTTTTCATGATGCATTCACACATTTCCTGCGCAGTCTTCTGTTTGTGATGACGAGTGGTTCAGTTACAGCGACAGTGTGCCGCCACAGTAGCAGCAGAGTTAGCAGATTATCAGGGGACTGCTCAGTGGGCATGATGGTGCTATTCCTCAAGAAAGGGATTTTACCAACAAATTCTTGCACATTGAATGTAGAGCTGCAAACGATTAATTGATTAGTTGTCAAATATTAAATGAATTGGCAACTATTTTGATAATCGTTTAATCGGTTTGAGTCATTTTTTCAGAAAAAAAAAGTAAAAATTCTGATTCCAGCTTCTTAAATGTGAATATTTTCTGGACTCTTTACTCCTCTATGACATCAAACTGAATATCTCTGAGTTGTGGACAAAACGAGACATTTTGAGGACGTCATCTCGGGCTTTGGGAAACACTGATCGACATTTTTCACCATTTTATAGACCAAACAACTAATCGACAGATTAATTGAAAATGAAAATAATCGTTTGTTGCAGCCCTAATTGAATGCTAAAATTACCCCCCCTATTTTTTAAAGTGGAACCATGTCATTAACATATAATAGGGCTGACCCGAATGCTTCGAAGCTTTGACCGTTGCCATGGTATTCAACCTTGAAATCGGTATTCGAATGCTTTGTTTTTAATATATATTTTTTATTTTGTAACCCTTTATTTACGACAGGATTTAGAGCTGTAAGGCAGTTTTTCAGTGTGCGTGGTAAAGGGAGGTTTTTGGAAGATGCTATGAAGTCTGCGTAGGTGTGGATCGCAACAAGTTGTATACGCTGCGTCATAGCGTATTATAGCGTACAGTGAAAAGTGTGATATGTTAACATTTAACGTATAAAACATCAAGTCGGTAGTGAGTCGGGCGAGACGTAACCCGCCGTAACGTTGTAATTGCTTCTCAAATAAACCCTCGTTCAAGTTTTGAAATTAATCGGAACACGAGTCAGACCTGAGATACCTTGCAGACTACGTGGAGGTAGATACCTTGCAGACTACGTAGAGGTAGATACCTTGCAGACTACGTGGAGGTAGATACCTTGCAGACTAAGTGGAGGTAGATACCTTGCAGACTACGTGGCCTTTAGGAACTTGGAGGTCGGTAAAATGGCGACTACATACCCGATCCTCAGGTGTGCAGAAGCTCTCCGGCCTGATATGTCAACGGAAATTCTGCTAAAATATACAGTTCATGATGTGAATGTAATTACTCAGAGCCTTTATCTGATTGAGTAATCCATATGCTTACTCTAGTGGTTTACTGAGCACACCGGGGATCTAATCATATTCCATTGCTTTTTTTTGACCCAGCCGATCCATAAAAGACAGCCTGTCGATAGCTGCCCATATGACAGCATGCAGGCCATGTGGAGGCAGCTAAGACCGGCTCACACAGCGTTTCCATGGAGTCGGGGCTCCTATTGGGAGGTAATTAGATGCCTGTTGAGCCCCCCACTTTCACACCCTCCCCTCTTCTCTCTTTTATTCCATCAAAATCCCTTGTTCCTCCCCTCTCTCTCTCTCTCTATCTCTCTCTCTCCTTCGCCGCCGCCTGTGACAGAGTGATTCCACATGTGAACCCCGTCTGTCTCGACCTGTCAGCGAGATCACTCTCATCATCCCCGTGTCAGTGGCAAAGCTGCCGTGTAGCCAAAGGACATCCGAAGGCCTGTCAGGTACACACACAGGCCGTCACAATGTTCTGCTCCGTTTTCAACCGACCGAGTTCTCTTACCGGGGAGACGTTTATGTAAGGTAGAAAAAAAACCCATCAAATATTCTTGACTATCCAGTGGCACTGGAGAAAGAGAGGTAACTTTCAGGAACAGGAAAAATTGAGATGAATAGAAATGAAAATGTACCAAAAAGAAGAGTTTCCATTCTGCAGTTATCTATTTTTTCTACTATTTATTATTCGCTTCCTTTTATTGTTATGCATGCTTTATTTCTCGAAATTTAAAAATGTCTTTGCTTCAGCAAAAAAAGAAGAAGAAGAAGAAGAAGAACAAAAGACTGACTGATCATTCACACATCCATCCAACACAGCAGGGTGGGGGGGGGGGATGGGCTTCAAGCCTATCCCAGCATGGACACACAGTGACTGATCATTTAATAAAAAATATATTTTAAAAAGAAGTTTCCTCGTGTGTTTAACAATCACACAATAAACCGGAATTCATCGTGCACTAGTAACAGAGATGTCAGTAGGATGTTGTAGTGGATTGGACTGCTCCGCCACAAGGCAGTAGTGGAATGCTGTCATGTCTGTAGCGTAGAATAGTGTCTGATCTACAATACACACACCCCAACCCCCCATACACACTCACACAGCCATAAACCTTGTGCTGGTGATAAAGCTGTCATTGCCAGCAGACTAACAGCTACTGTGTTTACCTCCCTGTCGACCTGCTCTAGACAGACCCTGCCCTCTCTCTCTCTCTCTCTCTCTCCCTCTCTCTCTCTCTGTACACACTCACAATAACCGGCCTCACTCTCTGAGAAACTCTCCTCTCTCAAATCTCACCAAACTGAACGATGCCCTCATTAACAGCACACCTGTTATTCTCTGCAGACTTGGCCTGAATTGGAAGGGAACATGTGTTGTAGTCTGTACATGTACCACACTTGTTACCGGCGACTTGTGACAGACCCCTTTAACTTGGGGGTGACTCATGCCTGTACAACCCGCCGGATCTACTGTACTGTTAGAGCGAGCTGTCATTTCAATTCAGAATCTGTCACACGCAGCAAAAGGCTTTATGGGAACAAGCTCGACTGGAGGAGAGGTGGAAGAATAAACTGCACTGAGTCTGGATCGCTGGAGGACAAAGTCGAAGGGTGCTGATGATGGTACAGGATCGAAATCCATTATCTGTAACCGCTTATCCTATTCGGGGTCGCATTGGGCGAAGGCGGGGTTCACCCTGGACAGGTCACCAGACTATCACAGGGCTGACACACAGAGACAGACAACCATTCACACCTACGGGACAATTTAGAGTCAACAGTTAACCTGCATGTCTTTGGACTGTGGGAGGAAACCGGAGAACCCGGAGAAAGCCCACGCCAACACGGTGGAGAACACGCAAACTCCACACAGAAGAGCCCCAAGCCGGGTTTGAACCCGCAACCCTCTGCACCACTGTGCAACAGGATCGAAATAAGATTCAGATTACTTCAAGCAAGACTGCAAGGAGAGAATCAAATGATTGATTTACAGCATTTTGTCATTTCACAAAAGAAAACACTCACTCAGCAAGCACCACAGAACAAAACATGTTTGTTTTTCACCCCTCTGGGAATACAAAGATAGCACATGGTGCCAGTAAAGGTGCACAAGGTGAGCAAACACACAGTTCCCAGGGTTGCATCCTAAACAGGGGGGGAAATAACTTAGGAAGCAGCCGTGCATGTGTTAAGACAGACCTGCCTCTCAGAGCTCTGAAAGAGCACGGTGTGGAAACGTGACGCTTTACCACTCCAGCGCTTCACTCCTGTGAGGTCTGAGGGAGGTGGAGAGGAGACCGGTGCTGCTGAGGGTGTGGGAGCAAAGAAGTGCCTCAACTGGTAACTGGTAATATCAACAGCTAGGATTCCTCCCCCCACCTAACTGGTTTCTGACAAGAGCCCGGTCTCTTACTTTCATGCACCTTGCAGTAAGCTGCAACAGACAGATAACAAATCCTTTTTGGTTTGTGTTGGTAAGCTGTGCAAGCTGCTGCTGCTGCTGCATTGCCTGTGGGTGAAAAAAGGGCTGCTTATACCACCTCTTGGGTGCTTTTGGTGGATGATGCAGATTTTTTTTTTTTTTCATTCCGAGGAAAATAGAGTGTCAACACCTGTTCATCCTGTAAGGAAAAATAACTAGACTTAAATTTACACATGAATTGATAAAGAAATCAGAAGTGAGTTTACACAGAGGCTCCACTCCCACGTTAATGATTACACAAAGCTAAGAGAGATAAGCCTTCACAACAACACAGTCCGGCTTATCAGTGCCTCTTTGTTTTCCATCTATACCGACTAACACAATGTCACCTGTCCACATATCCAACACTGTCACCTGTGAATGTGTCAGAGAGGCAGAAGAAGACGCAGTGACTCCTAGAATGAGCTGGATCCCCTCACACGCCCTTTACACACACACACACACACACACACACACACCGCTGACTCACGCCATCACAGACACCGTGATACTGTGATGCCTCCATCGTAGTGAAGTGATGCGAGCATCATCAGCTACAATGTTTCAACGCGATAAGGAAACATGATGTCATCACTGTTGCTAGTAAAGTTCCAACTGTGACGTCACGGTGTTCCAGAATCAGTAAATAGAACGTTCCATGGATGGAACGCCTGTGCGTAAAAGGGTTCCAAAACCGAATACACACACACACACAAACACACATGTACATAATATACACACACACACACACACACACAGGGCTGTGGGCGTGAGAGTAATCTGAATAATGACAGCAGTGGTGTTCTAATAGGCTACTTACCAGCACTACACTTTAATCCCCATCTTTGATCCCGATTTGTATCCGATGTCAAATCAATACAACTCCAGATTATTCCAGATTAATGAGCGCTTAATAAAAACAGCCTGTTCAGCTGGCATCAGAAGAGAGAGAAGTAGAGAGCCGGACTCCAGAGGCTGCTTGGTGGGAAATGTCTGTCCTTCCTCTCTGGACAGGTGTCCGTCCTGTCCGTCCTGTCCGTCCTGTCCGTCCTGTCTGTCCTGTCCTGTCCTGTCCTGTCCTTCCTGCGCCACGGAGACACGGAGACACGGAGGACCGCACAGCTCATCCAACGTCCCCGGAGCAGAGTGATAAGACAGGAGGAGAAGAGAGGAGAGAAGAGGAGACTAGGGAACTACTCACACACCCACCGGGCAAGTACAAGTGTAGGCAGTATAATGAGGCTTCCGCTTTGGATTTTTCAAAATAAAACCAATGACGAAAAGGGTGGTGGAAACATGCCAAGAGGGCGTGATTGACTCATTTGGGGGCACCAACATCTTTCTGTGCATAATATATAATTATTATTATATACTTAATTATGAACAAAAAAAAAGATGCATTCCAATACTGAGTTTAAAGGTCCCATATTGTAAAAAAAGTGACATTTTCATGGCTATAAAACTAGGTTTAAGTTCTATATAAATACTGTGAAAGTATCAAAACGCTTAATCCACAGAGAAATACACACAGCCCGTATCCAGAAACTGAGCTTTTGAAACAAGCTGTCAGGATTTTTCTGTCCATTTGTGATGTCACAAATCTACAATATTTAGACCATTTCAAAGTTTTAAACGTAAACATTTTAAATGTGTCCCAGTTTATTTCCCGTTGCAGTGGATGTGTGAATGACATCAGCTGACAGGAAGTAAACATGGACCCAAGCTGTTGCCTAGCAACGCAATTCCATTTGCAATTCTGTTGAAATGTACTAAAATGGAGCGTTTCAGACAGAGGGTAAATACAGGTATATTCAAGCAGACAGCATGATGAAAATAAAGTTTTTTTTAAACATTAAAGTATGTAAATGTGTTCCAGTAGAAACACAAAATACAAGTAAGAACCTGAAAATTAGCATAATATGGGACCTTTAAGGTCGAATACCATGGCAACGGTGGAAGCTTCGGTCAGCCCTATAGTACATAACAAATCAAACATGACTTTGTCACATATTTGTCCACTCCCATGTTGATAAGAGTATTAAATACTTGACTAATCTCCATTTAAGGTACATTTTGAACAGATACAAAATTTGATTATAATTTGCGATTAAATATTTGATTCGATTGACATCTCTAAAATATACCCAAACAAATTTGAAGTTAATCAACTTAGCGCACAAACTTTATGCAGAGTGAACCTGAAGCTTTTGGGGCCAGGAATAATATCATGTACACAAACTGTCATCATCTTTGTAATTTGATTATTGTATTTATAGATTGGTATTATTACTAACATCAGTATTAGACTTATGTATAATAGCTTGTAGCTTTTATTTTGAAGGGAAATTTATTTCCGGTAGCTTACTGTATCTGGTTTGTTGTTGCTGTGGGCAAGCAAGCAGTGGTTCTCTCTCTCTCTCTCATCTACACACACACTATAACAACAATAACAATTTACTATTTAAAGACAATTAATAACACTATTAGTCTGTGTACTGTACATCTACTGCAAATACAGCCACAGATAATATATTCAACAGCCTTTGAGTTCAAAGCCGATCTAAGAGGCAGAACAGGAATGTTCATTTATTATTCAAAACTGTTTCTTTGGTCGGCTAATGAGTCATCCAATTATACACACGAGCTCCAGACCAGAGAGGTTATCCAAACAGTTTCGGGGCAGATTACAAGAAACAATGGGCTCTCTTTTCATTTACTATCCCCTGCAGGCAAAACCCCTCTTCTATCCTGAGTGACACTCGCTAACCGGGACCCCTGAGTGAAAGGGCCGACTCTGAATATGGAAATGAGACTCAGTTAATTATTACTATTCACCTAATTCAAACAACAAGGAAAGGGGATGTGCAAAAACCTCCCTACTGAGTGGACATGAGAAGCTGGAATAATGGGAGTTATGGGAGCATTGCCTGGTGTTACCCTGGCTGCTGCTGCTGCTGTCATCATGTGAGATGTATGTTATTGGAAGGGGGGGTAATTAATTTGAAGGGAAGCGTTGTAGAGAAAAGAGAGGGAGAGACGGACGGAGAGGGGAAATAATTAAGCGGATGAGATTGGGAGTGGTAAAAGGTCCTTGTCGGGCCACGAGGGGCTGTGTGTGAGCTGCTGTCCCTGGAGCTCTGATGCCTGCTGCTGGGCCCTGAGGGTGAGGAAGAGGAAGAGGAAGAGGAAGAGGAAGGGTCTGACATTGCAGCAGAGGGCAGAGATAAAACACTCTCTCTCTCTCTTGTATACACACAGGCGCTGTAGCAGGTGCAGAAGGTCTTGCTACAGTGAGTAATGACAATTAACCAACATGTTTGCACGCTATGTCACTCTTGTAGGCCTGTTCTCATTCACAGGGCGACAAATACTGACGCTTTGTCACAGCCGTTGGCGTTCGATACCGCCACCCTATAGGTACCCTTTCACTTTACTTACTTTACTTTGACACTGGCACTGGCACTGTTACAAAACATACAACAACAGACGTACAATTGTGCAAATGGGCAGGAAACAGCAGCAGCAGGTGAGGATAAGTTACACATTACTAAATACTTTAGGTCTTCCCTAGTGCAGTCATTCTGCATTCAGTACCTGTATGGCGTGGGGAATAAATGACCTCTTATATATGTTCTGGCTCGCCCTCGGGACCCTGAATCGACGGCCAGATGGGAGCAGCTCAAACTCAGATTTTAGTTGGTGTGAAGCATCTACAGATATCTGTCTGGCCTTCCTGACGCAGCGGTATGAGACGCATATATAGCACTCCACTCGACACTCATCAGGCTTTCCAGTAACTACAATGTGAACCCATCCGCGGCAACAGTAAACGCTCAGGGAAAGTGCTGTGGTGATGTATTACAAAGCGCAAAAGAGGCAATTGGAGGTGGATGTGTCCAACAAACACAAGGCTTTCATCCAGGAAACCGCTGTTTGTGATCCGTTTCACTTTCACTTTACAATCAGCTGACCGTTCGTGTCCCGTGTTCACAACGTCCAGTCACATTTGCACTGTAAAAACGTATACCAACCACGTTGTTTTTTCCTACACCTGACTAAGTGGACACCTAATCCTAAGCAAGCGTTTTTATTTAATTCACAACGTTAAGCACGTGTTTACTG
The DNA here is from genome assembly GCF_015220745.1 of Sebastes umbrosus. Taxonomy (NCBI): domain Eukaryota; kingdom Metazoa; phylum Chordata; class Actinopteri; order Perciformes; family Sebastidae; genus Sebastes; species Sebastes umbrosus. Next base: position 3,658,207 of record NC_051277.1, on the reverse strand, counting down.
CGACCAAAAAGTGACGCAGAGGGGTCTGACAACGTTTTTATTTTCTCTATAAATTCACTTAAAACTTATGTTCATTTTGCACTCAAGTTCTTAAAATGAGAAAATATGTATATGTAAAAATGTGTATACAAAAATAGGCTTTACCATGTTGTTATTTCATATAGTCTATATATTTCTGAATTGACCGATATCATGGGAGAAGATTTTGGCCATATCGCCCAGCCCTAATTGTAATTGATAGAAATGATGACGCTAAATTGACAAAAATGACACAAAATATAATAAACCTTTAACTGCTAAATACCTAACCTTTAACCTCCTTCTTTAACGAGAAATCTTAATACCTAATCTTGTGGTGACCACGTGTTTTCCCCCAGATTGACGGGTGATTCCCCCGCTGTGTGTGAACAGACGTAAATAAGTACAGTGATGATTCAGCCAGCATACAGTATGTGGAAGCAGGCGGGAAACTTACAAGTATGTCTGAGCTGCTGAGGTCAGTTTGTTTATGTGGATGTTTCTCAGTATTTCAGACATTCACTCACTTACTCTGCCTCTCTAAGCTTCAACAGTCTATAGGTTAGTTCCTCTTGTGTGTGTGTGTGTGTGTGTGTGTGTGCGTGTAGTCACTTGAACAGAAGCCTCTACTAATGATTACACAACAGAGCGTTGTGGTGCTCCTTGCACATGTGAGAAGGGCTCTTGTCTAGAAGAGCAGAGGAAGCAGACATACAAATGTTTCTCATCACGTCGCCTTGCTGCTCCTCTCTGCTCCCCTCTTACCGGCAGGCTCACATTATACAGCGGAGGTGTTGCAACAGCATCAGTGACGGATGCTAATTGCAGCTTTCACACTTTCACAATGTCTCAAAGTTTGTTTGCTGTTTTCTCCCCCCTTCAAAATCATTTGCATGCAGTATATAACACACACTTTGCGCCTTTATCAAAAGCTGTTGCTTGGTCCCGGCACGAGGGAGCGACATCCCAGAGAAGCGCCGTTAATCAAGTTGACAGATCAGACCGAGCCCTATCAGCCAGCAGAGGTGAGAACGCCATGTTCACAAATATAGTCGTCACGGAAACTGCAGCATTCCAACCGTATGAGCACAATGATAAAAAAAACATTAAAAACCGTGACTTCAAACACAGTATGTATGTCAAAAAGTCTCATTTCATTTTATTTGCAGGAAATAAAAAATATGATAGTAAGCAAATTAAACTCCATATTCATAATGAAGAAATAACTAAAGTTTCATCAACATGTTTCTTTGGTACGACGGAGTATTAGAGCCACATTGAGGGAGATTTGAGAATAAAGTGGAGCGAGAACGAGCGCGGTGTGTGAGCGAAGGCAAGCAGGCAGAGGAGCAGAGTACAGCAGAGACTGCGGTCCTGGAGACCAAAGCTACTGTCTCTTCCGCGTCCTCCGACCGCCGCCAACACTGTTTAACAGACGGGCTTCACTAGATACAACCAAGAGGTTTTGGTGCTTCCGTGTAGTTTGTGTTGGAGTCTGAGTCTGAACAGCGTAGCCCCACGCGAGCGCGCATGGGACACCGACCCGCATGATTTATACGTGTAAGAAGTTACAAACAATCCCTTTAATGAGAATAAAGTCATAACTTTACGAGAAAAAAATCGTGATTTAATGAGAATAAAGTCATACTATTTCAAGAAAAAAGTCGTAATATTACGAAAATAAAGTCAGAACTTCTAAAATAACACGTAAAATTACTACTTTATAATATATAATAATATTTTTTTCTTAAACTTCTGATTTTATTCTCATAACATTACGACTTTTTTTCTCGTAAACCTACGACTTTATTCTTGAAATCTCCTTTTTATTGTTTTTCCTTAATGTGGCCCTAATCCTCCTGCTTCATTGTAATTTTTTGTTGTTGTTGTTGTTTAAATTTTACTCCTACACTTTACACTCTATATTTTTATATGTGACATGTTCTGAACACTAATATCTAAAAAGTACTGGTGATTTTTATCATGGTAGTATTTGTACCTGCTATATGTCCTTTAGGTGTGTCCTTTAGGTTTCTAACACACCCTCACACATATTTTTACATTCCTTTCATGTGAATTGTATTTTACTGTCTTTTTAAAGTTGTTCAGAACTGGTGGCTCCTTAACGGGTTCTGACTGACCCAAAGCCTCAAAGTCTTTCTGCAGAAAGCACAAAGATGTTATTTTCTTTTTCTTCCCTCTTCTGTGTCTCTGACTTCCAGTTACTCTTTAGTATTTGTCTGTTTCGCTCTCCCCTCCTCTCTCCCTCTGTCATTCCTTGGCTCTCCTGCAGGGCCCAACATGCCTTGCCAGGGGCAAACTCATAATTTATGCTACTTAAAATGTACCAAAACAACATGAAAGTGCTTTTGCACGCTGTTACAAATATAAATCGCTTGTAAAATGGGGCTACAAGTCCTACTAAACAAATTAGGTTTTCAATCTAATGCTACAAACCACATTGTGCTGCGTAGTTAGAGCCTGTCAGTCGTGCTGTATGTGGAAGAAAAATACTTGCGACATTGAAGGAAGACGGCCTGTGATGTAACACGAGGATGTTCTGGTAGAGACTGTTCACAACAGGACAGACAGATAGCTAGTTGCCAGAGGATGAGTGGGAGGAAAGAGAGAAAAAGAGAGGAGGCATTCAGGAGAGAGATGGCCAGATTGAAAAGCATGAATAGGGAGCTCAAAGACTTCACAGGACAGATTCCTGGAGGCTTTGCTTCAGTAAGAGTTGAGAGACCTTTGCTGTCTCGTCATTTGTTTGGTCCACTGCTACTTGTGAAGAGTGCGGGCCGGCCAAAGTGCTGTTAGTGCCAGATCCCAGTCTAGTCTGCCACCCTGGACCAGTCAGTACCCCCTTTCCCCCAGGCGCCTCTCTGTCTCCTCGGGCGAATGGCTCAGTCTGTACGCCACCCGTCCCGTGTCCCCCCCCCTCCTTCCCTCATCTTTTGTGGTGGTCGAGGAGGGAAGGGATGGTTGTCTGACACTCCCAGCCGTAGGCCCCCCTCTGGCAGGCAAATCTGGAAAGTGGTGAGTACTGAACAGACACAATAACGAGACCCGAGAGGAGCCAGAATACTGTGTTCTAGGCAAAGACAAAAAGGTCGGGACATTACGATCTGGAGTTGATACAGGTATAGTGCTCGTGTTTTTGGTTTTTGGACAGACTCAAAAAAAGACACAACCCTACAAACTTTTGGTATAACAAATATTGCTTTTACTAAAACTCCATGCACACCACTTCAGCATGTGGAGAAATCCAAAGCTTGACAGACCCGTCAAGTCTACGGTTACTTATGTCCCAACAGTCACTGTTCGGGGTGAGGTTTAACAAATGGTTCAACGTATCCTCATACGGCGGTTCATACGATATCTTTCAAAAAGTTATACCTACTTTTTCGTGCGTTTTGCTATGAATGTCCAGCAACACGAGACCATGGTTGTATTAAGAGAACTGGATACAGCGTTGGAGGCGGGGCCCTGTTCACTCCTATGAAAGTTACTCAGTGGCGCATGATGCCAAAATGGCTCGACTTCCGACTGGAAAAGTACCTGGACCTTCCGGCGATCTTCCGCATCCATTGGGCCCATTGCTCGGTCACGGGGTCAAAGCCTTCACGTTGTCGTCACGGCTTGCTAACCCCACCTCCCAGCCCTCGCTCCAGCCTCGTCTGGGTCTCATTCACATGAACAGAGGAAGGGAAATAACTCTGGATTCGGCTATTAGTGCGTTTTACAACTTTTAGGACCTAAAGATATAAATAAGGGCTATTTAGGTGTTCGTAGTGGGAAGTTGATTCATTGATAGACGTCTCTTTCCCAATGTAAGTCTATGGGTAAAAGTCCCAATTGGGCCCAATGGTATCACATGACGGACACGGAAGTTGTAGTACCGCCGTTTGGCCACTATGAAAATGTAATCAACGACCGGCGCTCTTCCTCGGGGCTTGCACGTGACGCGAGGGTACGAACAGCGGTCTCCTGTGCAAAAGTCCAGTTTTTTGACCCACCCATCCACCTCGACCTCCTCCCTACATGGCGTTTGTTGTTCTTTATACTTCCTTGTTCATAAATACGTAGATTAATCGATTTCTTGGGATATATATGAATTACAGTCCATTACTTTTTGTAGGAATAGCTAAGAACGGTTGATGAGAACAGCCTGAATAGTTAATTCAGTAATCAACGCACCATCAGCTATTTCCTTAAAATGACTGCTGGCCTTGAATATGCTGACACACACAAGGGGAACTTTAGACAGAAAGAACAATTCTCGGACATCCCCGTTTAGAAACTTCATTTAGAACTGAAAGTTTTTTATAAAGCTCGAGCGGGATTCCCAGAACCAGCCATGTGATCTATGTGGTCTATAGATAGAGATCATGAAAATGGTGGTGAGCAAAGCTATTTTATAAATGTCAAAACATGACATACCAAACTTTCTTAACCATCAAGTGGCATCTTCTAAATCTAGGCTATATTTGGTTTCTGGGGCATCACCTCTTAGTTTGCTCCATGTTGACTCTCTGCCAGTAATTAGTTCAGATAAATATACAGATATACAAGAGATACAAGCTACCGGTATCTCATATGCGTATGTTTGTTGTACAGAAAGAACATCAGAACATTTTCAGTTTCTTTCCTGGTCTGTGGTATTTAGCCTTTCTTCCTCCTCCCATCAGCCTTTGCAACAAGTTGATAAATTGATGTTAATTCCAATGTATAAGCTGTGCACAATCATTGCAGTGCAGTTAAGGTGTGTGTGTCTGTTGCTAAGAAATTCACAGATGTATGATAGCATGAAACACACCGGTGGGAGAGGAGAATAAATAGAGATGAACACAAAGAGGAAGAGGAAGAAAAGCGATTGTAATTGTTTTTTAAAATGACTGTGTGTTAGAGGAGGTCTCGGTGATTCAGTGTGACATCTTTAACCTTCCATATAGTGTGTGTGTGTCTTAGTGGGTGTAGCAGAAAGCTTTATCATCTCAAGTTTTCTGTCCTCACCTGCGCACGCTGCCACCTGTCATTACCAACCAGAGGAGGCTGTGATGACAAGCATCTATTCACAGGCTCGTCCTCCCACGCAGCACTTACCCCCCACTACTCCGTCAAAGAGGAAGATGTAATTAACAGCGTTATAGTCATGTGTAGCATACGTCTGGATGTCAATCACACGCAGAGTTTTCAAGAAGGGATCATAATCCTTCTGTTTGCTGCGGGACTCCCAGGGTGAAGGGGTCTGTCTGTGTTTAGCCTGCCCAGGACGGAGCTCCTTTGATGGGCTTCAAGGCTTCTGCCGCCCCCCCTCCCCTGTGGTTCTGGGATCAGCAGGGTTCAGGGGATTACATGGCCACACGGAGGGAAATGTGCTCTCCGCTCGAGGACATAGAGTTTCAGATTTGCTCTCCTGGACACAAAAAGTTCCATCAAAATGCGTAAATTGGAGACATTCTCGTATTTTAAAGTTGAGGAATCTCAGGGTTGCAATGTTCCCTTCAGACGAGAAGGATTATTTGATGTTTCAGTGCTCTTCATCAAAAGACGCGCGAACAGCACTCGTCCAAATCCGTGCCAGCTGCAATATTTAGCAGGACTAAAGGGGAGAAGATGTGTACTCTCGTTTTGTCAAACAGCCCCGTGAGTCTTTTCTGCTGTTTGCTTGTGCATACAATGATTTCAGGGCACACGGGTGTGTTTTATCTGAGCTGCTCTGACATGGTTGTGCCTGACAGTTTGTGACATGTGTCGTGTCTCATGTTGACACTGAGACGGAGGGAAAGGATACGGGGACTGATTGGTTCGTACTAGGTCACTGCGAAGCTCCAGGAATCCATGTTGATGGCTTTGGTCCTGACATCATGTATCTCCCCAAGGCTTCAGAGCACACACTGTACACACTACTGCACTAAATATTACAGCTTCACAGAAGAAAAACACTCAGAGTTGTCTAATACAATCATTTTCCTGTTATATATTGATTTCTTTCTGTAGTTTGTCTTTATTCAATTACTTTTAATTAATTTGAAGAAGACAAATTGTAGTGTTCAACTCGTGTTTGATGTTATATATGGTTATAATTATGGATATATTCATGTATGTTGAAAATGTAGAGTTTAAAGTTTAATGTTTATTTCCATACTCAGTTGCTTCCCCTTCTAGTCTCTCACACATTTTACCAAATCAGAATATCAATATATTTTTTAAGAATAACTTAATTTATATTTAAATCAACATTTATATATATATATATATATATATATATATATATATATATATATGTTTTTTCTGCATCAAAAAAAGAACGTGAAAATGTTTGTCAATCGATAATAATTTAAATGAGCTGTAATACACTGTATACATTTAATAGTTCAATATTTTGAGTAATATGCCTTTTCTCTTTCTTTTTGAGAAGAGTTTTTACGTCCTTGAATTCATTGAGACTATCAACACAACGGGATCTCGTCTTATACGAGATATTATGCAGAGATGGTAAGAAGATGGCAACCGCCGGTAAAAAAACATTTTTTCAACACGGCGCATCCCCTGAATGGTAAAGCATAAATCGGGTCATCGACATAAGTGAAAACAGCATCGATCGGTTGCCACGTGAGTTTATTTACCAAGTTTGTAGCCTTGATTGTGGAAATGAAATCCTGCGAGGATTGGTCTCATTGCAGCGAGGGCATTTAATCTCTCCCGCAATGATTGAGACTGTGAACACGAGGTCTCGTCTGCGCTAGATAGATGCCCAGACGGTAAGAAAGTGGTGACTGGTGGGTGGATTATTTTTTTTTTACAGCGAGGTTTCTTTTGTTTTATTTCTATGATCTCAACATGGAGTTGTGGAGTGCCTTGGTAGCCGAAACGTTACAGCGCATGCCATATAACCACAATGTCCCAGGTTCGATTCCGACCTTTGTTGCATTGCATGTCTCTCTCTCTCTCTCTCTCTCTCTCTCTCTCTCTCTCTCTCAGCATTATCACGGAAAAAATATGTTCATTCGTCATTAGTGAGTTTACAGTGTCCTTTTGGATTATAATGCGTCAGAGACACAGGACACATAACTAGCAACATCACTGTACATACAGTATGTGGATATGAATAAAACACTTGACTATTGCTGCTCTGCTACCTCCGTCGTTTCCGCCGACTCTTGCCCAGTCCGTTGTGTTTTGTGCCCTTGACGGCTTTGAGAAGTCATTTAGTCTTTCATGAGGAATAGATTATTGTGAGGTCGATGAATGTCTTATAGACATTAAGAACATGTAGGTGTTCAGATGTTATCACGGTTTCATTTCGTAGCTTTATAAAGGTCTGTAAAAGAGAATCTAAAAGCCATTAAATCTCATGTACAGTATACCTGAATGACAGAATGTAACTGATGTCTTCCCTCTTTCTTCTACTTGTCCCCTGTCACTCTCTCTGCTATTAAATCTTTTCAGCAGGGAGACTTAAAGGATGGCCAAAAGGCTACAGGATGCATTTAGAGTGCTGAACTCTTTATATTCATATTGAATGGCTGTTACTCATTGCCTTTGGCTTTCTTCAGCACAGTGACTGAATCACCTCTGTGCACAAAATTAAATTAGGAACTTTTACTTCTGAAGGCACTGAATACTAATTTATCCAGAAACCTATGACCAGTTTTAGTAGACATTACTTGAAAGGAACAGTGAAGCTATTTCTGTCTCAAACCTGGACACTGCTCAGTTTTTAAATGGTGGATTGACGAGCTGCATGTGACTGAAACGGACTGAACAAGATCAAGGAAGAACAAGAAAATTGAACATTGTAGAACTGTAACGTAACTCATTCTAAACTTGAACATTCTAGAATTGTAACATAACGCATTCTAAAGTTGAACATTGTAGAACTGTAATGTAACGCATTCTAAACTTGAACATTGTAGAACTGTAATGTAACGCATTCTAAACTTGAATACTGTAGAATTGTAACGTAACGCATTCTTAAGTTGAACATTGTAGAACTGTTACGTAACGCATTCTAAACTTGAACATTCTAGAATTATAACGTAACGCATTCTTAAGTTGAACATTGTAGAATTGTAACGTAACGCATTCTAAACTTGAACATTCTAGAATTGTAACATAACGCATTCTAAAGTTGAACATAGTAGAATTGTAACGTAACGCATTCTAAAGTTGAACATCGTAGAACTGTAACGTAACGCATTCTAAAGTTGAACATAGTAGAACTGTAACGTAACGCATTCTAAAGTTGAACACTGTAGAACTGTAATGTAACGCATTCTAAACTTGAATACTGTAGAATTGTAACATAACGCATTCTTAAGTTGAACATTGTAGAATTGTAACGTAACGCATTCTAAACTTGAACATTCTAGAATTGTAACATAACGCATTCTAAAGTTGAACATAGTAGAATTGTAACGTAACGCATTCTAAAGTTGAACATCGTAGAACTGTAACGTAACGCATTCTAAAGTTGAACATAGTAGAACTGTAACGTAACGCATTCTAAAGTTGAACATTGTAGAACTGTAATGTAACGCATTCTAAACTTGAATACTGTAGAATTGTAACATAACGCATTCTTAAGTTGAACATTGTAGAACTGTAATGTAACGCATTCTAAACTTGAACATTGTAGAATTGTAACGTAACACATTCTAAAGTTGAACGTTGGAGAACTGTAACGTAACACATTCTAAAGTTGAACATTGTAGAACTGTAACGTAACACATTCTTAAGTTGAACATTGTAGAAGTGTAACTTAACCCATTCCAAAGTTAAACATTTTAGAATTGTAACGCATTCTAAAGTTGAACATAGTAGAAGTGTAACTTAATGCATTCTAAAGTTGAACATTGTAGAAGTGTAACTTAACGCATTCTAAAGTTGAACGTATCCTGAACTGTAACGTAAAACATTCTTAACTTCAGGTGCATTCATCAACAGTCCAGGTGTATCTGAAGTAAACCATTACCCCACTATCACTTCCTGTTTTATCTCTCTTATGTTCACATTTTGTCTCTATACACTTCCTGACTCATGTCTGTCCGTATTGAACCTCTCTCTCCTCCTCTCACTTCGCAACCAGAGGCTCCGGGAGGCGTCGTTGATTGACAGGCCTGTGCTGTGTCTCTGCTGAAGAATAATACCCCTCCCACCTCTCCCGTTGCCAGGGTGACAGATGGGTTTTCTCTGCCGAAACACTCCGTCTCCATTTCTGTCACCTCAGATTGGTGTGCGAGCGGCAGAGAAGAGGGGTGGCTAAGACTCAGTCAATCCTACACCTCCCTTGACAAATGACAGTGATACAGACAAACAGTGCACAGTGAGCGTTCCTTTACGTTTCTACCTGCGACCGTGTCTTGTAGTCTATCACTTGTAGTCTCTGCCCAACACCAATCTTGCACAATATTCTCTTGATGGAGCGACATAAAAAGCAGGCCAGTGCCTGTGAGGGCCTGTCCGTGATTCACAATCATAATATAGCTCCACTCCACACACCGTACAGGCCGCTTTAGCACAGCGTTGTGGCTGCCTGCACTATCAAAAGGTAGGAGTCTTTGATTCAAAACCAACTAGAACGGGTCAAAAAACAGCCTGGAGGCAGCTACTTCTCCAGATAAAGTGACTCTCTATTCTTTCTTTCCTCTGTCGGGCTTTCTCTCTGTCACTAAGCATTAGCTCTAACAGTGTTGCTATGAGCACAGTTCATCACTCACACAGGCAGTGCCCATGGCACAATTGGGCCAATGCCAAGTGAGACGGATGACATCATCCATTGTGCTTGTCGCCAATCCAATCAGGCTCCCAGACACCAGTGTGGAGCCTTGGACATGATTAGCGTTGAGTCCATGACATCATCCTCCAGCCAGTTTCCCCACAGAGGCACTGACATCATCACCATCATCATCCAGCGTGAGTCGATTATTAGAATCGCTGCTGTCTAGTAATCTCTTTTAGTGTCTATAATGATCACAGGTCCTGGATCGCTCCTGAAAGGATTTGGGCATTTATCATACTGAACCAGGTGTGAAGGATGACTCACATCTAGACTGTCTATGTGCTGTTCCAAGCAAGCTGGCACATTCAAACTCTCACACATGCATGTGTGAACCTGCGCGGAAGCTCAACGAGCACACCTGCTATCTTTGTTTCTGCCATCTCTCCTATCCAATCCAATCCGATCCGATCCGATCCTACGCTGTCCCACTATCTGATCTGATCCGATTAGGGATGTTAATAATTAATCGTTTAACAGTTTACCGATATTAAGCATTTTAACCGGTTAAAACGGTTAAAAGAAATGTTAATAATTAATTAAAAAGCAGAGGAAAACTCGTCACTTTAAGGAGAAAAGCTGGTCCACCCTAACAGCCCACTTTAAGAGAATCTGAGCCGGCGTTACAGATACAGGAAGTCAGCTCCCGTCTATAGCTCGCTTGAGAGGAGCGAGTTGTAGCCTCGTAGCATTTATTCACCGACAAATAAACTGTACACACACTGTCTACTACAGCTACATTCACAGCTATAACGCCACTGACAAACCCACACACGGTCTGTCAGAAAGTCACTGAAGTTACGCCGTGCTGACAGAGCGCATGTGTGTGGCGGCGGCAAGCACTAAACTACCAGCAGAGCTGACGGGTGAACTGGGGACTCAGTTGTCTGTTGTGCTCCTGCACTGCAGCTGGCGCACCGCTGCATGAGACGCACTAATCGGTTAACGAGGGTCGGTTATCGGTTAAGAAAAGTTTTCAAAATTAGCATCCCTAGATCTGATACTATCCTATTCTATTCAGTCCAACACAATCCTCTCCTATCGCATCCAATCACATCCCACCCTATCCTATGAGATTCTATTAGATCTGATCTTATCCAATTATTGGACATTATCAATAATAATAACCAAAATGATGTAAAATTGCATTGTTTTAATATCTTTTATTCTGTGTAGAAATTCAGAATGCAATAGTGATTGCCGATACCGGCTGATACACACACCGATACGACACAAGCACTGCGATATACAGCAGGTTTAAGAGGTAGCGGAACAAATACGGAGCTTCCTCTCTTACACAACATGACTTTTGGTTTTGAAAGCCAGACATGATAGTTCATGATGAGGTTTACCTTTACAGGGCAGGTAGACGGTGGAGCTTCTCTAATGTGACAGCGACCTTTAGAAGGAAGATGTGGCCTAAACTTACTCCCTCCTCTCCCTCCTCTCCCTCCTCTCCCTCCTCTCCCTCCTCTCCCTCCTCTTCCTCCTCCCCCTCCTCCATTTCAGTTATCTAAACAGTGCTGAGTCTCTGCTCCCATGCTCTGTTAGCGCCGACCTCCAGTCCATCCTGACAGCCTCTCCTTGGAGACCACACAAACACACACATACACCAGGCGTACATACACACGCACACCTATGAGAGCTATCTGAGAATAATGGAGTGTGACATTACCTCATCGGACTTCACCCACAAAATGCACACACACACACACTCAAAGTAATCAGAGTCAGTGGAGCCTATCAGCTTCCCCAGGGTTACCTCAGCATGTAGATGTCTTACACAAGGCCACAGAGCAGTTCAGCTGTTCCTACACACACACACATGCATGTACACATCTCCTATGATAGGCTACACCTTGGCTGCTGAAAATCATTTTTTGTTTTTTGGCACATTCCAGCCTTCATTATACACACATATTCAGCCACAGTGTAATTTATGTGTGGGTTCGCCGGCTGGTGAGTCTAGTCAGTGGATTAATGCTTCTTCCTATTAAGCCCTGTCTTCTGTTACATCTCTGCAGCAGCAACAGTAGTGGAGCCCTAAAACTCACTACGTACTGTACATTGTCTGCATTCGTCTTTGAAGCAGGCCGACGTTCTGAACAGGGATGTTAATAATTAACCGTCTAACTGAGATTAAGCATTTTAACCGATTAACGCTATCGGTTAAAACGGAAACAGCAAAACTCTATTAAAGAACCGGATGACAAACATTACTAGGAGGTGTGAGCAGGTGCACATACACACTGACAAACACACTAACATAAATGGCGCTCATCATGCTCTCACGCATCATCTCTGATTAGGCAGAGGGCGACTCTGGTTGCTAAAAGAAGTCTGATTGTATAGAAGTGTATGAGAAAATGAGCCAACAGTACTTCTCTCTTGATTTATTACCTCAGTAAACATTGTAAACATGAGTTTATGGTCTCAATCGCTAGTTTCAAGTCTTCTTCAATACAGCATGATGCCCATTTAGTAAGTTATGGTCCCATTTAGAGTCAAATAGACCATAAAACAGGGGATGCTTTAGGGCGGGGCTACCTTGTGATTGACAGGTCGCTACCACGCCGTTGTCCTGTCTGAGAGTTGTCCGTGTTTTCGTCTTACAACTTTTAACCCTTTCACGGTGTGTTTTCATTTCATGAAAGTTAATTATAACCTTTTTGGTCGCCTAGAAATGTCTCATTCAGCATTTGGTTGTACTTATCTCCACCCTCTAGTGTCACTTCTGGTTGCAAAAAGATGGCGACAGCCAAAAAGCAACATGGCGATGGCCAAAAAGCCAAAGTCAAGGCTTTAAAACAGCAGTCCACAAACCAATGGGTGAAATCACGGTGACTAAGTCCACTTCTTATATACAGTCTACAGTCAGGATGCAAGAGAGATAACACTCTGAAAGTCTGTCACCTCCTCACAAGACCACAAAAAGTCAAATGTTTTCTTCTATTTCTTCTCCTGTTCTTCCTAACCGCCTCCATGTTGTTTCTTCGAGGTTCTTGTTGTACACCTGGACCATTTTTTTTTAACTTTTCCACTCTCCCCAGATTTCCATGGTGCCATATTTATTTCATATCTGTGTGTTGGCATTTGGAGGTGAGTATATTACCTCCCGGTTGGGAGCCAGACGTGCGACAGAAGAAGCCGAAGAGGGAACAAGGTGAGACGCTGAGGCGTCTGCAGTGATAATGAAAGAAGAACCAGGTGGACAAGTGTGACTGTCGGATTAGTCACGAGAGGCTAGATATACGTGTACACACACCGTCTCCTTTTGGCATGCTCTACATGCACACACAGAAAAACACCGCATACGCACACGCACAGCTGCATCCTGTCACATTTGACAGCAGTCCACCCATTCTGTTCAGCAGGTATGTGACAGGTTTAATTACGGGTGGATAATGAACATCGTTTCAGATGCTCAGACACGGTGAATGTTACAGCATGGAGGAGGACGCTTCACCGGTTACACGCCATACATCCCTGTGATCCACAAGGCCTGCATGGGAGCGGGCACGCTCACACAAACATAAACACACACGTTGCCTCGGAGCTAAAGCCGACTATCAGGAGCCACTCGTGAATTGGAAGCGGTTCCAAATACATGTGAGGAATTTGTTGAGAGATATGCTTTGAATCCTGAAAACAGCTTTTCTGTTTTAACCTACTGCTCTTCCGTCTTCATCACTGCTTACTCATCCACCAAAACACCCGATTCGACTGTTATCAGGCCATTAAATAGGCGTTATTGGTCGCCATCATAGATGTGGGCATACTTGCCAACCTTGAGACTTCAAACATAAGGAGGATTTCAAAATGAAAGCGTGGGGTCTGGGGTTCTCCCCCAGAAACAAAATGAATTTCAGAGACTTTGTTTCCTGCATTTTGGTAGCTTTTAAAGAATAAAAATGGCAGAATAATAACTACACTGCAACAGCATTTTTAATCTTCAATACTTTAAATTTTACTTTTAATTCTCAGGAAAAAAACAGAATAATTCGCCCCTCTGGCATGAACTAATATTCATCAGTTTTTATTTGTTTATTAATGTTTTGCCCTGGCTTTGATGAGTATTTCTTTCTTCTACTTTCCATTTTTCTCTCCTTCTCTCACTCACTGAAGGTCCTTTCAGACGCAACGCGACAACGGCACCACTGCTCTCTGAAACCCGTTATGTCCAATAGTTTGTGCCACGCCACGATGGCTTTTTCACGTCGAGCAAAGCCCAACTTCGGGCGCTGCACATTGTGATGTGCGGCGAGCGCATTGTGTCCCGAGCAGCTCTCTTTTGCGAGTAAACGACATTAGGTGTAGCTGTATTGTCGTCCGGGTGGAAACAGAAGGGCTTATTTATACACGCTGTACAGCGCCAGAAACAGGTTGAGATAACGAACAGGAAAAAAAAGGTGTGAACATTTGTCATAAATTGGGAGAAATGCGGGACAGTTGTGACACCGAGAGGAAACCGGGACAGGGCAATGAAAAACGGGAGTCTCCAGGGAAAATCGGGAGGGTTGGCAAGTATGGATGTGGGTCAGTAGGGGCCTACTATGTTGTTAAAGTGAAAGTGAAAGTTAAAAGCGACACGTAAACTGAAAGAAACATTATGTTTTGAACACAAACAAACTTTAGGTTTAGGCAACATAAACACTTAGTTAAGTTTAGTGAAAACATCAAGTTTTGGCATAAAATAACTACATTTCAAAAGTCAAAGTGAAACTTAATGCTTGTGAACACGTTGGTTTCACACAGGATGCGAACCCCAGCTTCCTGGGACCTCCATGCCGTCTATACTACAGTGCCAGACTTCCTGTCATAATTACTACGGTCTCTAGAGGTTGCTGTCGGGTTCTTCTATACCTTCTTTCTGTGATCTATTTATTTATCTAGATTATAAAACCTACTATTGGGTGTAGTAGGCCCTTATTGACCCACATGTATGATGCTTCTAGCGACTGATAACTCCTATTAAATAGCCTAAACGACATGACTCGAAAGTGGTTGATGAGAGAGACCACAAAAGACAGTAGTGATACCGCCAAATATGACTGCAGCGCGAAATAATTTGACCATAGAAAAGTACAATTAATCAGTTGTTGCATTAAATAAAATAGCACATATAATAATAATAATACATGATCTGAGCAAATATCTTGTGAGCGACACTTAAAAATATAATAGGAGAGAAAATAAAGGCAGCAAACACTCATCTTCTACTTGCAATATTTCACCGGTGTATAGCTGCTACCCTCGGGGGGGTTTTGTCAGCATTCACCAATGACAGTAAGATAAAACGCATTGTCAAAGGTGAGGGATTGTGGGTAATATCTCGAACATGAAATCCGCCACACAAAGCACATTTCTGGCTGCGCACATCCCGGTGTCTGTCCCGGCGGTTCGCTAGTCAGCAGCACATGTATCACTAATTCTGACAGCACCCTATCGGCACGAGAAGGGAAAATGTGCAGAGTAAAAAAAAAGCCTCGGCATTACGGTGTCACTTCCGTACAAGATCCTACCTACACATGGGACGGGCACGGAGGAGGGGGAAAAGGCGAGACTGGTCTGACAGCGGATGCAGTATTGATTTAGACTCATAAAAGTCAGACAATGTTCATGTCCACACACGCAAAAACTGTCCATTAAAGCCATTATTTCAGCGAAAAGGGATGTAGAGAGACCCACTTATGTTGGTTATAGCTTGTCATCCCTGACACATATAGCTTTACATTACCAGAGGATACATAATCCGTGTGGATTATTATATAAAACTGGCTGCTGCGCCATGAAGATCACTGTAGCGGCAGCGCTCCAAGTCATGGACAGCTGCAGAGAACTCTTCAGGGGCGCTGAGTGGGCGTACGACTGTGATCCTTCGAGTACGGCACATTATGCAAAGAGAGGAGCTACGAGGAGAGCGCTGCCTGCTCCAGCGTGACTCACGGACACAGTGCAGTCGGAGTTATTTTATGTGTCTGTAATGTGTGTGTGTGTCACCTTTACCATGCCCCAACACGGTACCCCTGCTGTTGCCCTCATGGCGACTCATACAGGATTCACACAGATGCACTTTTTTAACCCGTCGACATAACAAACTTCACCAAAACACAACTTTAGAGTGAATCATACCCCTGTGCAGTGAAAACATCACTTTCTCTATTTTTTCCAGCTTCATCGCACCATCTATGATCTCACACACCTCTCCTGCTCTCCACCTTCCTCTGTTCTTATCCAGATATATCAGTGTACAGCCAGTCGCCATCCGGGCCTGCAGGACTTTTCACTCCACACCCCCTGGGGTGAATTCACAAAGACAGCAGAAATCAGCAATTAGGAAAGCAAATGTATAATAATTAGTGCGAGTCTGTAGAGAGAGAGAGGGCGAATCCAGAGGGATGCAAACGGTCAGATAGAGAGAGAGAGAGAGGAAGGAGAAGGAGAAGGGTGGAGGGATTGAGAAGCGTGTGTGTGAGGACGACACATCTCGTCTCATTATGTGTGATAATTAACCCGTGTCTTGCCCTCTTCTCCATAATTACCAGCATCCTTACTGGGGATGGATGCACAGTGGGCGCCGTGTACAATAACGCTCCTATGGAGACGCAAAGAAAGCACGACATGCGTCAGAGCCTATTCATAGCTTCTTCCCACTTTCCTCGCTTCTTTAAGCTCAAATCACGTTAAAACATGTATGATGCATTTTAAAAACCCGGTTTCCTACCCGCGGGACGAAAGACATGTACGCTCTCTTTCACTATTCCATCACGTCTGTATTTGCCAGCGTATCATTCAGCGGCGCCTCACCATAATGCAGGGAATTTATTTATTATCAGGCTGGTTTGTTTTTTGATAGTCCTTCCGACGGGCCCTCTGTTGGGTTTCCTAGCAACAGGTCTGTGTGAGGGCTGCCTGGCACAAGGGGGGGATAGCAGCGTCCCCCATCCTGATTACCCTCTAATTACTTTAACGGAAGTGTGTTTGTGTGTGTGTGCCTCCCACCGGCTGATAGTCTTTTTCTAGACACCCATAGATTGGCAGCTATCAAAGAGGTCGCCCATTAGCTGTCTCCTCTGCATCCATCCTGATTTAATGCTGCAGGGGCCACTTCAGCTGCTCCTCTCTTCTCTCTCTTTCTTCTTTTGTTTGTCTTTGTCAAATACAGCTGTACAGTGAAATTGCATACTGGAGGATGTATTCTAGTCGTGGACAGTAATTACTCAAGTCCTACTTCTACTATTTCACTGTATTTTATAGAGGAAGAATTGTACTTTTTACGCCATTACATTTTTCTGAAAGCTATAATTACTGATCTCTTTGCAGATTAACACTTTACAAACATATCTTCAACCAACGTATGAAGAGCTGCAATGATTAGTCGACTAATCATTAGTCAATAGACAGGAAAATAGTCACCAACTATTTTGATACTTGATTAATCATTAAAAGCAAATTTTCACCACAGAAAATACTGTTTTCAGCCTCTCAAATATGGAGATTTCCTGCTTTTCTCTGTTTTATATCATATTAAACTGTGTGTCTTTGGGGTTTGGACTGATGAAACAAGACATTTAAAGACATCACCTTGGACTTTGAGAAGCTAGGATGGATATTTTTCACTATTTTCTGACATTTTATGGCTGGGGGGCGGCCGTAGTTCAGAGGGTAGAGCGGGTCGGGTCGGCAGTCCCGATCCCCGGCTCCTACTGTCTGCAAGTTGAAGAGTCCTTGAGCGAGACACTTGAGTCAAGCCCAAAATCACAAATCACAAATTTGCCTCAGGGGGCTTTATAATCTGTACAGGATACGACACCCTCTGTCCTTGACAGTACAACCAGAGCCAGAGCAACATGACCTCCTCTCCATGCCAGACAGAGTCAGAGCAACATGACCTCCTCTTCACGCCAAATAGATAGAGCCAGAGCAACACAACGTCCTCTCCGTGGCAGACAGATAGAGCCAGAGCAACACAACCTCCTCTCCATGCCAAATAGAGCCAGAGCAACACAACCTCCTCTCCACGCCAAATAGATAGAGCCAGAGCAACACAACCTCCTCTCCACGCCAAATAGATAGAGCCAGGGCAACATGACCTCCTCTTCACGCCAAATAGATAGAGCCAGAGTAACACAACCTCCTCTCCACGCCAAATAGATAGAGGCAGGTCAACACGACCTCCTCTTCACGCCAAATAGATAGAGCCAGGGCAACACAACCTCCTCTCCACGCCAGACAGATAGAGCCAGAGCAACACGACTTCCTCTCAACGCCAAATAGATAGAGCCAGAGCAACACGACCTCCTTGTGTCTCCCCGGGCGCTCTACAGCAGCCCAATGCTCCTAAACATGCTCAGAATGAGTTAAATGCAGAGCTCAGATTTCATGTATGTATCTGTATGTATATGACAAATGTAATAAAGGTTTTAAAAGTTAGACCAAAGAGATGAATAGATAAATCTAGATAATCAGCAGATTAATCGAATATGAAAATAATGTTCAGTCCTAAATATATACTGCATATACTATGTTAATAATAATAAGAATATATAATAATAAAACATATAACAATGGCCATTCTTCATTAAAAGTACCTTTCTTCTTTAAATGTTCAATGCAGGCCTTTTACTTTAGTAGTGGAGTACTTTTACATCGTACTACTTTTGCTTATTGTAAAAGATCTGAATACTTTTCCCACCATTGATTCTCCCTTAAGAGGAACTCATTTGAAGCTCTAAAGAAATACGTTTCAAACAGAATAATGTTGAAGGGAAGACTAATTCATTTCTAAAATCATTTGTATATATCATTATTTATTTTTGCACATGCCGTTTGCTGTCTTCCATGAGCAGCATTGATGTTATTCATCTGACTTGTGTCGTGATAAGAAGACCTGCGATTCTTCTGAGGCTAAAGAATAAAGAGCGTGGATGCAAACTGAGGAAAAGAAAAATAAGCCGAGATAGAGGAAGAAGAGGAGGAAAATGATAAGGAGCTGAAGAGGATGGAAAAATACGATATTTTGCCTGGAAAGAGGTCCCATGGAGAAATAGAAACTGCATTTCTAAATTTGTGATGTGTTTCTTTGTGTGTGTGTGTGTGTGTGTGTGTGTGTGTGTTTATACACATGTACCCCACCCGGCATTGTGTGGGTGGAGATGTTGAGCACGCTGGAACAAGTTGTACAGTAATAAAAGATGTTCCTTCAGGCTAAACATTCACCTCACTCTCGCCCCACTCTCACTGTTTATCGCTGCGATAAAACTCATCTGGTATTAAAAGGATTTTAACATAATGAAGCTGCAAAATCCACATACATCACCTTCAAAAGGGCCACGGCTAGTCCCTCACAATGATTCATTTGAATTTAGTGCGGCTACATTTTGATTGGTTTATTAACATATTTTATCATTTAATTACCGACCCGGTGATTGTGAGACTTTCTCATGTATAGAAGTGTGACAGTCACACTGTATATCATCAGGATGCATTAGAGGCGGGAATCAAAAATCATATTACGACTTTAAACATTTTTGCTGAGTATTGTGATAAGATATATTGCAATATTTGTAAGTATATGCATATATTTATTATTGGAAATCAATTAACAACACAAAACAATGACAGATATTGTCCAGAAACCCTCACAGGTTCTGCATTTAGCATAAAACAATATGCTCAAATCATAACATGGCAAACTGCAGCCCAACAGGCAACAACAGCTGTCAGTGTGTCAGTGTGCTGACTTGACTATGACTTGGCCCCAAACTGCATGTGATTATCATAAAGTGGGAATGTCTGTAAAGGGGAGACTCGTGGGTACTCATAGAACCCATTTACATTCACATATCTGGAGGTCAGAGGTCAAGGGACCCCTTTGAAAATGGCCATGACGGTTTTTCCCCTGGCAAACTTTAGCTTAAGTTTGCAGCATTATTTAGCCTCCTTTGCAACAAGCTAGTATGACATGGTACCAGTGGATTCCTTAGGTCTTATAGTTTCATATGATGCCAGTATCTTCACTTTAGCTTTAAAACTGAGCCTGCTACAACCTAAAAAAATAGGTTGAGTAGGTAAAAAAGTTGCGCAAATTAGTGGCGCTAAAAAAAGAATTGCGATAACGTGTTATTATCGCGTTAACTTTGAAAGCTCTGATTGCAATATATTGTGATTTATTACCTTCTTTCAACTGCACATTATGCAGTTTGTCAACATCTGTTTTATCTAATAAGATACAGTTTTCACTCTGTTCATCTCAGAGGTTTCATTCACACATCTGGAGGTCAGAGGTCAAAGGACCCATTTGAATATGGCCATGCCAGTTTTTCCTTGCCAAAATTTGATGTAAATTTGGAGCGTTAACTAGCATTCTTCCCGAAAAGCTAACATGACATGGTTGGTATCAATGGATTCGTCAGGTATTCTAGTTTCATATGATACCAGTATCGTCACTCTAGCTTTAAGACTGAGCCCGCTACAACCTCTGTTAAGAGGTTAATAGTTTATATAATAAAAGACTGATACTTGACGTCCGTGTATCGATACAATATTGCCACACAAAATCGCTTTTTCCTCCCACCCATGGGATAAACTCTGTATTCCTGCTATGATTTATAACATACACGATCCATATCCTGAGGACATACTGTAGTTTTAATGCAAATGAACACGGGACTGAGAAAAGAAATTCCACTTAACGTCCAGGATCCGTTTCGCTCGGTGCATTTTGTTTGTCATTTCCACTCAGCCTCCAGCTATGACCCACCTTTCTGCAGAGACTACGTCTAAAAGAGCTGAAAACACCAAAGTTACAACACATTTTCTCACTGCGCCAGGATTTACTGACAACTTCTCCGTCGACTTCCTTGAATAATACTTTTCAAAAGTCACAAAACAGAGGACAGAGCCTCGCCAGTACTGAAGCTTTGCACCGATGATCTTCAAGATACTCGCTGTTGGAGAACCAGCGTGGGGCTGCTGGTGAGTCACAGTGTGTAGGCCCGCTGGTGCGGGGAGGAACAGAAAGAAAGAGGCGTCTATGTATAGAGCGCGTCTAGTTCGCAGCCAGCTAAAGACTCTGACAGCTTCAATACACAGATGATTACATAACAGCATGGCTGTCATAGTGCTATAGAAAACGTATATGTACGTGGACGGAGCACAAAGGGTTATACTCCTCGTCCCCGGGGGATTTGTTTTCATGCCCACCTCATCACTGAACAAAGAGTCTTTGAAGATGCTGTGCCCACTACTACCCACACACACCCACACACATCAGTCAGGGCAGCTTATCCAAAACACTATTCAAATCCACTCATGCTGGCATGTGTGAGCGGTGTTATTGGGGAGGATGGGGTGATAAGAAGGGGGGGAATGCATGTGTGCTTATCTGTGTTTTGAATACTCTGCATAGTGCATGCATGAGTGAGTGTGTGAGCAAATGTGTGTTTATTTATATCTGTCATTTCCAGCATCTCTCGCTTTGTCTCCAGTATCTCCATCTCTCAACGTGGAAAGTCTGAACGGCAGCGAGGTGTCAGATTCTCCACTAAATGTTCCAGCCGCAGTTATCTGATGATTGTTCACCACTTCCACAGCTAACTGGGAGCCAAATTGTTTTCTGCGGTGTTCACAATTTGATTTGAGGCTAGGAAAGACAGAGCTGGGGGGGATTACTAGGTGTGTGTGTGTGTGAGGCATTAGAGAGTGTGTGTGTGTGTGTGTGTGTGTGTGTGTGTGAGTCCCACAGAGTGTGTGCTAAGCAGTATTCTCTTGCTCGCATTAATGAGTCAGCAGATTCGGGGCTCTGAAATGTCCCTCAGGTGCGAAGAGCGGAGGGAGCGTTTGAAAAGGGCATCTCCCCTATTCAACATCCCATTTATTGCATAACTACCTAACCTCCTGTTCTGTGTCAGTCATGTTTCTCCAGGGAGGGGGGGAATTAAACACCAGCTGATCATCGCTCACTGCCTTATTGAGGAGAATATGAGGGAAATAAATGCAAACACAGAAGCCCAACAAATAAAACAAATAAAAGATTTTGAATAAACATTTTGTTTTTGCTGTTGTCAACCAGTTATAAAAAAAGGACATTCATTTGACTACATATTGATTCCTAACTAGTAATTAAATGTCTTGTTAATGACGGAGAGAGAGACGGGTAATGTGGCATCAGCTGCACCTCACATGTACCCAGATGGCCTGTGTGAATCTGTGCCAAGGCCTCAGTTTGCATTTATAAAAAGAGCTTAGAGCGCTGCCACAATCACACTCATTATAATTCCTCAAGTGCACTACAATGCATTTACAAGGAGGATTATTGTGTTTGATAGTGCTGAGAAAGACCGATATATAAGTTCTTAGTTGTGCACAAGCGAGGGGCATGAATCACATCGACCACGATGTAATCATGAATTCACTTCCAAGTCGTTGGTCTCGTGTTTTAGAGCTGCAACGATTAATCAATTAGTTGTCAACTGTTTAATTAATCGCCAACTATTTTCATAATCTATTAATCAGTTTGTGAAAGAAAAGTAAAAAATTCTCTGTTTCCAGCTTCTTAAATGTGAATATTTCCTGGTTTCTTTCCTCCTCTATGACAGTAAACTGATTATCTTTGAGTTGTGGACAAAACAAGACATTTGAGGACGTCATCTTGGGCTTTGAGAAACACTGATCGACATTTTTTAGACCAAACAAGTAGTCGATTAATCAAGAAAATAATCAACAGATGAATTCACAATGAAAATGATCGTTCATAGTTCTAATCATTATTAGACGCTAAAAAGCAACAGATGTATTATTAAGAATGAGAAAGTGTACTACGGGTGGGAGGGAGGGGAGGTGGAGGACTTTAACTCAGGGGAGTGACGTTTGTGTCCCATGTGAAACCAAAAGTTGAGGTTGTTTTTTTCACTGGTGACGTTATGACATATGATGTTAAGTCGTAGGAGTCGCATGACGTTATCTTATTCTAAGTGTTTTTTTTCAAACCGTTTCACTAACCCAAACAACCCACATTAACCAGCTCTGACTGGGGGATCCCGAGGCGTTCCCAGGCCAGTGTGGAGATATAATCTCTCAACCTAGTCCTGGATCTTCCCCGTGGTCTCCTCCCAGCTGGTCGTGCCTGGAACACCTCCCAAGGGAGGTGTCCAGGGGGCATCCGTACTAGATGCCCGAACCACCTCAACTGGCTCCTTTCGACGCAAAGAAGCAGCGGCTCTACTCCGAGTCCCTCACGGATGACTGAGCTTCTCACCCTATATCTAAGGGAGACGCCAGCCACCCTCCTGAGGAAACCCATTTCGGCCGCTTGTACCCGTGATCTAGTTCTTTCGGTCATGACCCAGCCCTCATGACCATAGGTGAGAGTAGGAACGCCGCCATTATCCATCTAATAAATCTGAAGATATTTCACTAAATAAGTGACACATTTAATCTGCCGCTGGTGCAAAAGGAAAACTCAGAGGATCACCAAAGTCAGTAAGCTTAATCATCTGGGGACCATGAATATCTGTACAAACTTTCATGGCAATAGCTCCAACAGTTGCAGTGATATACAGTCTGGACTGAGCTACGGCTCCATCCCTAGAGCCAAGCACAACGGAAATTGTCAATAAAAGACTTATCATAGTTTTAATCTGTACTTTAGAGTTGATGTGCTCCGAGGAGAACAAGCTGTTGCTTCCTTTAAATAACTTTCATCGTAATGCGACTTCACATTTTCAACCACAGAGTCATTACGTTTGCTCCGTCTATTACCTTGAATATTTTAAGCTGTATGAATACTTGTCTGTATCTTGGCGGTGTCTCTGTAGGCCCCGACTGTGCACACAGAGAGCCTGGGGGGGGAAATGGCCTGTGAAAACAGCATGGCTCGCTCCTCTCTACCACTGCTCACTCTCTCTCTCTCTCACTCTCTCTCTTACACTAGCAAATGAATTCCTGCTCCCACTGATCATAGCCATTCACCGTCATCTGTCTTCATTGCCGGGCTTGGGAGGCAGCTGGTAGTGCTGTTTTAGGGTGAAAGATTAGTCTTCACTATATTCAGCTCCCTACACGAGGTCCCACATCAGCAAGTGGATAACTAGCCCCCGTCCCCTTGTTCTCTCTCTCTCTCTCTCTCTCAGCTCAATCATGAAACCATTCCCAGAAGTGGACTCTAATTCAACATCTACGCTCATGTGGGCCCCTTCGGACCGACAGCCTTCCTTATATACAGAAACAGGAGAGTCATTTTAGAAATGGACAATAACATCTGCACACAGACCGATGGACTGCTTGCACGCTTAACAATCGGAGCAGTTGTTGTACACAAATGTCCTCCTCCAACCTGCAGTCTGGTTGATGTATAGACGGAGCTCCGCAGCCTCGAGGCTGCAAAGACACTTGTTATGGAGTGGAGAAAGCTGCTCCATGCTGCTGCACCAGCTCAACAGAAAAAACCTGCTGTGTGTGTTTGAGAGGGGGAGAGAGAGAGAGAGAGAGAGAGAGAGAGAGAGAGAGAGAGAGAGAGAGAGAGATTTATGGGCTGTGTTTTAGGCTGATTGTGCTCCTGTGTGATTCATTACATGATCCGGTGTAGAAGGAAGCAGAGAGAGAGAGAGAGAGAGAGAGAGAGAGAGAGAGAACAGGGTCAGTGGGTGACCACAGTCTGGCCATTGAGAGAAGAGAGAGGAAGTGAGAAGTGAAAACTGAGACTCACTTTGTTCTCATTTCTTCTGAACACAATATAAACAGATTAGAGACTTATCTGCCAAAAAATCCTGCTGAGGTCGTCACATTTCCTCCTCCACTAGCACACACTGAGAAGTTGAATATTTTATGGGAAGTAAATGCAACAGACTGCAGACTTAGCAGGACAGTTTGGTACCAACGGCAAAAAAGTTATTGTGAGTGAGAGAATGATGTGTCAAAATATAATATATATATACCCGTATATACAGCATATATATACAGTATATATACACTGATCAGCCACAACATTAAGACAACTGAGAGGTGAAGTGAATAACACTGATTATCTCGTTACCATGGCACCTGGCAGTGGGGGGGGGATATATTAGACAGCAAGTGAACATTTTGAACTTTGTGTTGGAAGCAGAAAAAACAGGCCAGCGTAAGGATGTGAGCGACTTTGTCAAGGGCCACATTGTGCTGGCTAGACGACCGGGTCAGAGCATCTCCAGAACTGCAGCTCTTGTGGGATGTTCCCGGTCTGCAGAGGTCAGGACCGACCAAAAGTGGTCCAAGGAAGGAGAACTGGTGAACCGGCGACAGGGTCAGACCCGAGATTCATTGATGCATGTAGGGATCGAAGGCTGGCCCGTGTTGTCTGATCCAATAGAAGAGCTACTGGAGCTCAAACTGCTGAAAAGGTTAATACTGATTCTGATAGAAAGGTGTCAGAATACAGTGAGGAGCAGTTTGTTGCGTATGGGGCTGTGTAGCCGCAGACCGGTCAGGGTTCCCATAGCTGACCCGTGTCCACCACCAAAAGCGCCTACAATGGACATTTGAGCACCAGAACTGGACCACAGAACAATGGAAGAAGGTGGCCCGGTCTGATGAATCACATTTTCTTTTACATCATGTGGACGGCGACGAGTTGGAGGTGTTGACTTGGCCTCCAAATTCTCCAGATCTCAATCCGATCGAGCATCTGTGGGATGTGCTGCACAAACAAGTCCGATCCACGGAGGCCCCACCACGCAACTTACAGGACTTAAAGGATCTGCTACTGACGGCTTGGTACCAGATACCACAGCAGACCTTCAGAGGTCTAGTGGAGTCCATGCCTCGACGGGTCAGGGCGGTTTTGGCAGCAAAAGGGGGACCTTCTGAATATTAGGCAGGTGGTCATAATGTTATGGCTGATCGCTGTATATACATACACATATATATTTATCAAGCGTGGACTAACTAACTTAGGTGAGCAGTGTAGAAATTGTAGCCTTGCATATATTTATATTTAATTGTATGTATGTAATCGTTCGTAGTTATACCTACGAAAAAGTAATGCACTGTAATTTGTATATATCCCACAAAATCAATTCATATGTAATCCATGTAAATGTGAACCAGGAAGCATAAAGAGCACCAAACGGCGCTTACAGAGGACGTCGGTGTGGATCAGTGGGTCAAAAAACACCAGACTCTCGTCCAGGAGACCGGCGTTCGTGTCCCGTGTGAAACCAGAAGTTAACGTCGATTTATTTGTCACATAACTTCCGTACTTAAGTAACGCCACTTCCGGTGTTATCTTATCACGATCATTTCCTTAAACCTAACTAAGTAGTTCATTTGCCTAAACCTAAGTAGTTTTATTTTGACGTGCGTCACGTGTTGCTGGACATTCGTTGGAAAAACGCATAAAAAATTAGGAATAAACAAACCATTGTTTCAGGATACGTTGCATGTTGTTTACATTTATTTATTTAAATCACATTAAATAACCTCCAGAAATGTAAATGAAGAGCAAAACTGACTAATTTAAAAATAATAAATCTAGTTGCAATTGATTTCTTGTTATAATATAATGAATAATTTACCGTAAAGCTCGTCTGCGTCTGAGAAGCACCGATAATGACTCCCTCATTACCTGCAACGACCCTTCAGATGTGACATCACCTCTAATGCTTCAGTAATCTCATTGTGCAGAGGGGGTGTGTTTCTGCCCTCCTATTAGTCATCATCAGACTGGAGTTCATTATGGTGATGTTTCCGGTGTGTGGTTTCACACACACACACACTCACACCCATAATGCTATACTCGTAAGGACCGTTACTGGCATAACGCTTCCATATTCCCAAACCTTATGGCCCAGGAAGCCCTACTGCAGATGACATTATCATGAACATAATGTCCATTGTAGTGAAATGGAATTAAATGCATCAAATTAAATTACATTTATTTATTCAACGAAGGCATCAGCAGGGGTTTAACTTGTTGTTTTGAGGGGAATAGTTTGCAGGGACTTTCATGTACAGCATGAAGCTTTATTCAATACTGTTCATGTAATGCTTCTCTTCTACATTAAGTAAGCTGGTGTGAACATGCCATGGACATGGCGGTCTTGTGCAATGTTCAAGAAAACTGATCCATATACAATCTTCATCTGCTGTGAGTGTGTATTATCTGGAACATTTCTAACTTTAAAACTGCAGTATGTTCATGACCAAACAAATCTCTCTCGTTGGCCTTTTCACTAAAGGGGAGTTCCACCGGTTTTACACATTAAAGGTCAGTTTACTCGTCATGGTCGCGGTACGACTCAGCCTGTTAAAACAGTTGTGTGATATATTCTCTGTGGGAACTTTATCAAGTGTCATAAAATGATGATGGTTATCTCAGCTTGGGCTACCTACACTGGAAAGCTTGCAAAACCTTAGAAGTTACAAACTGGGGGTGTGGACTTAACCGGGCACGGAGGGAAAGATGAAAATGAAAAGATGTTATTGGTTGCATCATGGGGAATTTAGTGTTTTTTTTAGCTTAACCTATACTAGATGACTAAAAGACAGATATCTTCGCCTCTGCTGCTTCGATTAGGACCATTTTAAAATCTTCAAAATCTCTTGTTATTACTCCAAATTAATGATTCGAAATCCTAATCTGAGACCTGTCTCCTAAAAATTACGTTCCCATACAACTGAAATGCATTCTCAATTGCGTTTGATAGGAATTATTTCGTCGTGGATTACGTTTGTATCACATATTGGTTTGTAAGTCCGCGGACGACCGCAGTGAGTGACAACGAACGACGCGCAGAGCGGGTAATGTAATATTTCGAGGGACCATAAATGAAAGTTATGTTGAATAATGATGTTATTAAATAATAACGGGTATAACAATCAAGAAAGTCCACTACTGGTGGGCGGGAAATGAGGTGGATGGGTCCAACAAACACCGGACTTCCTCCAAGAGACCGCTGTTCCTGTCCCGTGTGAAATGTAGTCATTTTAAGTCACACCATGATGTTATTTTACTAAACCTTACCCAATAGTTTGATTGCCTGAACCTAACTGTTGCATTTTTGTTTTGTTTCAATTTACAACATTAATTACATGTTTGAAACTGTTTAAAAACTTTTTAAAACAGTGACCGTAATCCGGGAGAAAATATGTTTCCCTCAAAACGTAATTTAGAGTTTGCAGTTTAGTTGTATGAGAACATCGTTTTGTGGGAGACAGGGTTGCTTAACACCCCATTCATGCCTTAAAGGTGCAGTGTGTATGATCTGGAGACATCTAGTGGTGAGGTTGCAGATTGCAACCGACTGAAATTTCTCCCGTGTGCCAAGCGTGTAGGAGAACTATGATGGCCGACGAGAAAAACATGGCGGCCGTCTTCGTATATAGTTATAAACCGCTCGTTCTAAGGTAACGAAAACACAACGATTCTTATTTTCTGGTGATTTATAGACTAAAGAAAACATACTTATTAATATTATATTCCATTTCTACTAATAGATCCCCCTAAATGTTACACACTGGTCCGTTAAACACCCCCTTGTTGCATAATGTCATCACTTCTCACGAAGATAGAGATACAAACCATCAGACAAAACTATACATGCGTCACGTTCTACAGGACAGGTACAGTACAATGTTCTGTTGCTGAATGTGTATTTGACACTAACTGTGTTGTGAACTACTTAGACAGACCTCCAGTCAATTAGCCTGCTTCAGAACGGGAGGCTCAAACTGCCATGCCTGCAGGGAACGCCGTCTTTAGTCGTGTCATATAAATGAGAGGCAGCTTGGATTCGCCTCATTTATCCTCCGTCAATGGTGTTTGGGCTTTTTAAATTGAGCTGCTACAGCGATACAGTGTCTCTGTCTGGTGTGGCATTACTATGGGGATGCCTGAGCTGCCCCAAAATGAAATGCCAATCCAAACTCAATCCATAACATTAGCATTATAATAGCTACCAGCAGCAGCAGGGGGGCGCCCAGTGTGTGACAGTTGATGAATTAGCCCACATGCTAAAGCTGACATGTACGTGTAAATAGCCCCCCAAGTCATTACGCACTCTGTCACGGGGCATTTCACAAACAGACTAAATGCTTATTCGTCTCTCTAACAGGGAAACAATCAGCGGCAACGGGACTGACGCACAGAATCTGGATGGCTGGAGAAGCTGAGCGGAGAAGCCCGATGATAGGTGGAAACTAAACGACCAGCATCTTCACTGGGAAACAACTAAACACAGTCAAGAGACAACTGGAACCACAACTTAAGATTGATATCTCAGTGATATATGAACAACATGGCACCATTCACCAAACAGTAGGAGCATGTGACGCCAACAAAACAGACAAAATGTATTAATATGTTGGATTGTCCTCCAGTCAGGTGGAGCCAACTAAATATCTGAAAAGCAACAGACATTCATCAGTGAGGCTGCTTTGACTAATATGACTGAATGTTATGGAGGTTGTAGGAAACGGCTTCCAACAAGTGCAGAAGAGGGAATACAAAAGGACTTGGAAGTTAAGTTTAACTTCCTGGGATTATTTATATTATCTATTCACTTGATTATTGTTTCACTCACCAAAATACATCCATAAAATGCATTTAACTCATTGTTAAAGGACCGGTGTGTAACACTTAGGAGAATCTATTGGCAGAAATGGAATGTAATATCAATAAGTATGTTTTCTTTAGTGTTTAATCACCTGAAAATAAGAATCGTTGTGGTTTTGTTACCTTAGAATGAGTCGTTTATATAAGGGATGCACCGATACCGATACCGGTGTTGGGTCCGATACTGTGCTCATGTACTCGTACTCGCAAAACGGCTCCGATACAAACGGCACCGATACCACTTTACGGCAGCATCTTTCGGGTCCTATCGCACGCGCTCACGCTCCACCTCCCCAACGGTGCGGGCAACACAGGCCGGTGGTGCGCCCGGGATCCCACCTCAGCCGGTGCCTTGGCCCTCACTGTCATTGCGTCACACGGTTTTGCTTGCACACTGTGACTCGCGCATGTTTCAAGACGGGTCGGGTGGGTTGCCGACATCGCCGCAGACCACCTTTTACGTGGGCCGAGCCCCGCCCTGGGGGCACGACATGGTTGGGGCACACTGAGGACAGTCCGCTCTGGTCGACAGTCGCACTGGGAGCCCCGTCCCTCCCCGGCGGGGAGAGAGGGGGCAGCGAGCACTTTGTTCCTAATAACATTCATATGCAATGAAATACATTTTGAAGGAAGTGTAATGCCCGTATATTATGCAGCGACAAAATGTTCATTCTGAATATATCTGCAACATTTTCTCTAGCAACATCTGCTGCTATTTGATCTAAGTAACTAAAGCATGAAGGTTTTTATGGTTAGCCAACTAAACTCTCACTTGAGTTACGAGACAAGACACCGGGCCGAGCCTCCGGTGTTGAAGTCAAAGCTGTGTATACCACGCCGCCATCCCGACCTCTCTCACCTGTTCAGCTGCTTCCGACTGGAAATAACATACATTTCAGTTTTCAAATGAGTTATATCCAGTGCAGATCATTTGAGACAAGAGATGGGAAGTCAAAGGCCCGAGACTACAGATGTGTTTTCATCTGGAATCTCGTAGTTGTAAATGAATGCTGCTGGCGGCGAGGAGGTGTGGGGGTGAAGGCCGCTCGGGAGGAAGGAGAAGGGAAAAATGATGAAATGTGGGCGTACGGAAGGACATCTGTGCAGAGAGGCCCGAGAGGTCCTGTTACAGAGAGCGGGTCAATATCCTTCAGCCTTCATATGGATTACGTTTTGATTGTGTTGGGGGGGATACATGTTGCACACAGAGACAGATACATGCTACACATGTACACACAAGGGAGCAAAATACAATCATCAGTTGTCCCGCTGAGAATAACCACAGGCAAATTCATTTTGAGGTATATGATTTGTTTACTATATATGTGCTTTCCCTCTGAGCAGCGGTGTGCTATTGTGAGATCTTTTCCTCAGCCCGTGGTGATTCACAAAGCTGCAACCTGCATCTCTGTTGTCTCTGTTGTCATATCTGATAAGCATCACACCTGGATAGAAAAACAAGACAACGAAATGTCCATTTGTTGTGTTTTACTCTAAAGTATACACTAGGGATGTTGATACGTATCATGATACAGGGGATACGATTCAATATATTACGATTTTTTAATCTAATTTTTAGAAAACTGTCATTGTATAAAGAACACACCATCATATGCATAAAATCTGTGTATTAAAAAAGTGTACTTTTCTTATGCAATCAGAACAGTTGGATCTGCATTTATCACAGTACATCATATCATTAGACTGAGAGGGCGCATCACTTTACAATAGGGCTGCACAATAAATCAAATATTCATCGCGACCACAAAGGACTTCTAACCACTGGCGCACTTTACACACACAGTGTGTTCCAATCCGCGTACTTCTGTACTTACATTTACTACTTTGGGTGCATAAGTGCGTTCACACTGGGAAGTACGGCAAAATGCAGTGCACTCAAAGTACCCGGATGTTGTACTCAAAACGGTCAGATCGTTGAGTGTGGAACGCTGGACACTTTCCACACAACTGTCGCTATCTTGGCTACGTAGCGGAAGAGGCGGAGCCACGACCGCTATTCAAACATACGTAGATAACAGAATAAAAATATTGCAATGTCAGTTTTTTCCAACACCGTGCAGCCCTAATGTGTACATTAGCAGGAATGTGCTCTGTTTATTTTAATGTGAAAGTGCAATAAAAATATGTTGTCACTAAAATCAATGAATAATCGTGATCTCAATATTGATCAAAATAATCGTGCAGCCCTAACTTGCAACTGAAATAAAGTATTGACTGAGTTAATCTTTGCATGTAAACTATTAATTAAAAAGCAATACAGTGTTTTTGAGAATCGATACTATTACAAAACACAATATTTGATATTTTCCTACACCCCGAGTATACACACAATACACACACACACAATGCACCTCTCACATCCTAATATTCCTGTTTGCCATTATTTGTTTCTGGATGATGTTTTTTTTTCCGTAACAGGCCCCTCAGCTTCGTCGTCATAGCAACCTTGTCTGCCCGAGACCAAGCTTGAACCCATCGCTTTGGGTTAATATGCCCTGTTGCTACTCATTACACATTCAAACCCACTTAATGGGCAATTTGAGAGGATTTAACTTTTCCATAATCAATGTGTCATTATGTATTTGTAAAATAAAGTAGTGCTTTCAAAGCCACCGGCCGTCAATAAGCTACACCAGAGGAAATGTTGTTTTTTAAAGGTTACTGAGGGAAAATAAGACAAAAACTAAAAATGCCAAGGAGACCTAAAAGCATTTAGTTCATCCATTACCTCAGTCTGGGAGGTTAGATGAGGCTGAAAGCACTGGAGGGGGGGGGGGGGGGGGAGGCAGACAGACTGACGTCGTCTGGGGTCTGAACCCAGATCTACATCTCGAGCCAGGGCCATTCCCAACCGCCTGGCTGCAGGCTGTCCGTCAGCTGAAAGCCTTCCCATCAAACAGATGCTGCAGGCTGTATTCTCCCATTTAACCAGCAGACAGACAAATCTATTTCTACATATCAAACTGGGACTTTGTGTTGTGGTGATGGGAATCAGGTGATGCACAGTGTGATGGTCCCACTGCTGACCTCCTTTAGATAGTGTATGTGTGTGTGTGTGTATCCGTCTTCCATTAGACGGTATTAGATGCTGAACCTCTGCTCTGTCCCAGGAGTGGCAGCAGATTGAGCTGAGATCACCCAGAGAGCTGAGCAGCGTTAGTGTGGTGTGCATACGGCCCAGTTTCTGATGCATGAGTGATCTATAAATTCACTATGCACTTCTGGGAGAGGATTTGATGTTTCCCTGCAACACGAGTGCCCCCTGACAAGCACATCACACCTCAACATAACAGGTCAGTAATACGCTCACACCAACAGAAAGAGGCGAGTGAGAGAAACTAACTAAAGATACGGCAACTCCACCAACTTGTGGCAAACCTTCTCACAAGGTGATGCAGCAAAAAGGCAAAGAAATGTAACACGAGAGAATATTAATATATAGTTCAGGTGGTGCAACGGTTTGTTATAAAGAAATTACAGACTGCAGAATGCCGTGATTGACCAATCAGAACCGAGTATTCAACACAGCCGTGTAAGAAAATTGCGGTAACGTGTGGTCAAGTTGACCGTCACTCTCATCTCCGCGGTCAAATGGGCCGACGCTACAACTGAAGAGCACCCATATACTGACAATTATGTTAAATGCATTCAAACGGCCCCGATGGAGCTGACCATTGATGCTTAAAGAGAACGGAGCTGACGGGAGGGCTAGAGACGGACTTGGAGAAGTTAGAGGAAGTAGACACGTGGGACTACGTTAAGTCAACGAAAGTCAGCGTCCTGTTGCTCGCGCTTGTGCTCGCTCTACATAGACATGAAGGAGCATCGCTCAAAACAGTGAGGTGACACACGTCAGCTAAAACCACAATATCACTCTTTCAGCTGCTTGGCAGTAATGTTAGCTGACCAGATGAAGGTCTCTCCATGAATCAATGCTGATCCTAGTGTTGGCTTTTCCTGCCTCAGCCTCCCGACCGCGGCTGGAGGGAACAGGGGAGACACCGGAGTTTTGGTCGGAGACGATAACGTTTCTCTCTGCGGAGCCCCGTCACTTCACAAGACACGGGAAACCTCTGTTGGTCTGGAGGAGCTGCAGCAGTTATTTCTGCACAAACGTCCACTGTACATTCACTAGATATTCTCAGAGCTACGGTCTTCTGCAGTGTGGAGTGAGCAGCATGCACGTGAGAGGTGGAGCGAGCTGTGAGTGAAGGCAGGCAGAGGAGCAGAGGAGAAGATTACAGCAGAGACTCCGGCCCTGGAGACCAAAGCTACGGTCTCCCCCACGTCCTCCGACCGCGGCCAACACTGTTTAACAGACGGGCTTCACTAGATAGAACTTTGTGGTTTTGGTGTTTCCGTGTAGTTTGTGTTGGAGTCGGAGTCTGAGTCTGAACAGCGTAGCCACACACGAGAGCGCGCATGAGACACCGACCCACAATGATTTATACGTGTAAGAAGTTACAAACAGTCAAAACAAAGAGAACTGTATATAAGTAAATAATATGTAAATAAGATTGATTGGATTATATTTACCAGAAGTATAAAACATTACACATCCCTTATAAATCTGAAAGAAAATACCACTAATCTGTGAGTGAAATGTCTTTATTCTTTATTTTTGGGTTGCTGAAAAAAGAATAATGAATAATTCTTGACAGTCTGATATATTTGACTTCATGACTACTACAAACATTTTAATGTATTAATTTAGATATTTTCGAAAGTAAAAGTCCCAAGAAGTGTATGATTCAACTTTTCCCATGGTCTAGTGTTAAAAAAGTTAACAAAAAAATCGCAATAAATTATAATATTGAATCGCAATATTTAAAAATCACAATACATATGAGCTGCTTATTATTTATGCAAGACAATAAAGGCAACAATTATTTTGTCGGCATTCAACAGCTGAGCCTCGAGCCGTCCCGACCTCATCCTGTCGTTGAACACTAACAAGAGAATTGTTGCTTTATCTTGGTTAAAATGATACTCAAAATTTAATTTCCAGCACAGAAGCTAATACCCATTTAGCTTAAAACATGGACAAAAAAAACCCTCACTATCACGTTTCAGCTTTTCAGAAAAACTAATAAAAGAATCTCTCTATGAAGTCCTGGTCCGGCCGAGGCGACTGGCACCGAGGCTGTAGCGTGAAAAGGACTTCATCATCACTATAATATGGTCGTGGAAGAATAGCAACGGCCTATCTGGTTCAGATAGCGCAGCGCTCCGTGCTCTGACTGATGGCCCTATCTCATGCATACTGAATAAGAGGCTATACAGAGAGTTAATGAGTGACCAGCGACGGGGAAAATAGCCGAGAGGAACGCGATGACTGACATGTTCCAAAGTAGGTCACGGGATATTTCTCTACACCGTGTTTTCACCCGGCTGAATGCCATCCATCCACCTCCTCCTGTTTCCTCTCCAACCAACCCTTTATTTTTAAAGCCATTTCTTCCTCCCCCATCTCTCTCACTCCCTCTCGTCCACCGCCCGCTCATTGTTACCTAACTCTGCCTCTCTCTCTCCATGTCCTTCCATCTCTCAGAAAATCCCTTTAACAGAGAGTGAGGACCTTTTCCTCTCCTCCTCCTCCTCCTCCTCCTCCTCCTCCTCCTCTTCCTCCAGGCATCTATTTGGTGCAGTTAATGGATAGTTGAGAGATGACTACCGGCAGCGTGGGGGGGAGGAAGGAGGAAGGAGGAAGAAGAAGGAGGGCTGGTGTGGGCTCCTCTTTTGTCTGTAAAATACTATGGATAGGCCACATCACGTCACAGCCCTTTAGAAAAGCTCCGGACACATTTTCATACCGCGCACATGCCGAGACGTGCTCAATTCAATTTGTTTTCTGGGATATAAGAGCTATGAATCTTGGTTGAAGAAGTCAAACTGTCTGAAATGATAGCTCATTCAGACAAGGTTTACCTTTCGAGAGGAGGCACTGCAGACAGTGGAGCCTTTTCTAATGTGACAGCAACCTTTAGAGAGACCTGGCCCACATACTCCTCTCTCTGTCCGTCCTCATCTTCTTCCTCCCTCAACAGGCCAATTTAGATTTTTCTCCCTCTGACGGCGCTTTGTAGCCTTCCTCCCTCTCCCTCCGTCATTAGTCTGCGGTATTGTGGCTGGCTTGTTGCGTCCTCTACTCCCTGCCTGTCTCGATGTGGATCTAATGGCTAAATAATGACTACACACATCTCATCTTTAACTGCTGGCTGATCAGGGTAAGAAGTCTCTGTAATCTTTCTCTGGGCCCCCCTAATTGATTTGTTGAATAGGAGGCCTAATAAGATCCAGGGGAATAATCATTAAGAGTGTGCGAGACTGGGTGTTGCCTCTCCTTTAATGAGGCCTCTTACGAAACACAGAAAGCAATTACACAAACCAAGGTAAGAGGATGTGATCAAAACAGGCCGAGCTTGTGTTGTGCAGAGAGGAAGAATGTGGGAAACGATGAGAAGCTCAGGTACAAATACCGCCTCCAGCTACTGGCACGCATGTTTAATGATTACAAGGAACACCTCGGTGCCTTTAGCACGTTGCTGGGAGCCGTAAGCATAAAACGCACCGAGTGAATCTAAATATTATTATGGAATAATAATGAATATTATCATTATAGCACAATCCATCTGCTACGTCTCCAATAGTCCAAGAGCAGGGCTGCACGATATGAAGAAAACATGCGAGATATGATAACGATATTACTTGCAAAGTGTCCTTAGTTCTGCCTTCCTGCTGTTTTCAGTATTCTACTAAAATACAACAAATTGTTTGTTGAATTAAAAGTATTAAAGGAAATAATTTCGGACATTGTTTAATGAACTGAACACAAAAGACACACAAAAAAAGAATGATAGTTGCGATGTGTTTATTGCGCAAGTTCATATTGTGATGACAATAAAAAAAACGATATATTGTGCAGCACTATCCGAGAGGGTAAATTGAGGGAGCAAAAAACAACAACAACATCCAACTAGAATAGAAAACAAATTGAGAACAACAAACAAGACGAGTTGAGACTAAAAAGCAATGCAAACCAAAAACTTGGTGTTTACAACGAGATTACTATATTTACACCGAACAAGTGGAGGAACAAGACAAAATAAAAGCTGCCAAGAAAACAGAACTTATCCTGACAATCACTACTCAAAAACAAAATACCAACCCTGCACACGCTGAACAGAAACCTTCTGTATGTGCATCGTAAAGAGGGTACCCCCGAAACCCAACTCTGTCCCGGCTCACCTCCTCTTATAGGTTTAAAGGATTATTTCCACTAACTTCATCGCTGAGTCCAACACGGTAAGAAACACGACGACAAGACGTATTTGGAAGAGAAAACACACAAGCAAGTATTGAAATAATGAACCCCTTTGTCCAACTGTAAATGATTAAGCAGAGCAACTTTTGAGATTCAACTTTGACCCTCGGTACTTGCTGTAGTTGTATGTGCAACACTAGAGATGCAAAAACTGTAAACTGAACCGTGGGCTTGTTGAAACGTTGCAACACTATTAAATAGCTGCTAATTATTTAATGAGGTGTCAGAGACGTAGAGGATGCAATTATCTGAACAATGGTTCTGTTTTTCTTCTCCCTAATGTGCAAAACAAACCGAACCGAAACCATGACTAATACATTTGCTTGACTTGTTCGTGCTGTTGATGGACACCATTGTTCAAACTATGAAAAACAAGAAGGGAAATAAGAGGAACGGCTCACAGCTGCATGAGAATGAAACTAATTGTGATGAAATCGAGGTGAAACACCTCAAGCGCAAAAAACAGTATGCAACAATAAGTACTACATTACATAGTGTATTTAGAATAGGCCTTTTCCACACAGACATTTTGACATAGAAAAAAAAGTACAGGTGTAAATGAATGATGGTTAGTGACACCTGTGCTTTTCCCGCTATGAGAAGTTGACTGGTCTGCCGTTAAAATGGCCCATTGGGAGTTATAACCAGCGGACTAGTGGGCAAGCAAGAGGAAGAGAGCAACATTAGAGCGTGTTGACGGTGGTGTAACGAGGCTGTAATGGCTGTGATAGGGATCATTTACAGAGGGCAGTGTGAATGACGCGGCCTTATATCCATACAGCATATTAATAATACATCATAAATCAATATGGAGAGGTGGAATGGCGTGGGTCAGATGTGAGCTGCGAGCGCCCTCACGCCACATTTCTTACAGAACAATGTTTTCACTCTTAATATAGATTAAAGATTTCCCGCTCTCTTCGTCACTTCTCTTCATTCTTGCACTCAAAAGTGCAAATGGTGCGACACATCTGAGAGACTCTAAAATGATCCTCCTCCTTTATACGGAGAAGCAAATTACCGCCCTCCTAATTTTTTTTTTTTCCTCCGTCTGATGCAAATAGAAAAAGAATATTTCAATTGTTCTGCCTGACACATTTCCTGATGGGAACCAAAATCTCCAAAATCGTAAAGCCTGTTCATGAGGACGAGAGAGAGACAGAGAGAGAAGGAACTGGGAGGAGAGAGCAGGGAGTGAGAACGAGAGCATTATATTCAATAATTTGATCTTCTACGGATACTCCGTAAGCTTGAATGAGCCTATTTCCTGTCATTGTGTGAGAGGATTTAAAGAGCATCTGATGAATGTGGGCTCATGCAGCAGCAGGTACATTAAAAGAACTGCCTATTAAATCTGCGCTTTATGGTCTCCCTCCTCTCTCATAACCACATCTTGTAGAAGATAAGACTCTGTCTATTTATACCTGCACATGGAAGGATTCATAATGGTTTTGGGAATTACGTGCGACAGATGGAGTATCGGTCTTCTTATTGTGCGCCATAAAACACTCCCTCGTCCTTTTCGCAGGAACTGGAATGACTATCCCGAGAAGGGAAGGAAGCAAACGATTGCTCTGTGAATCTTTTATTATTGCCATTTGTATTCTCCACTGAGCATGAATTAAAGAGCGAGCAATTTTTTCTATAGATAGCAAAATGTCTGTGCCTGCAGGGCTGGAAGTGGTATGTGCAGAAGCACACACAGAGGTAGACAGTATCCGCCCTCCCACTGAGGAAGACAGCGGTGTGGAATAGAGACACAGAGCATACATTATGCCTTTGGCTCTTCTTAGTTTCATCTTTGCTTTCCAGACTTTCCTTTAGTTTACCACTCTCTTTCTCTAGCAGCAGGAACATATAGGCCAGCGAGGAAACAGACAGCCGGGGATAACAACCATGCAGCAGTCAGTTTTACTGTCACACCAACTTTATAAATCAGGAAGCAAATATTTATTCATATAAGTGTCCGGCAATTATATTTAGAGTAATGTGCCCGGAATTTTGGATGCACTTCCCCCGAAGGCTTCCTGTTATAACGGTCATTAATATTCAGCTCAGGTTGTCAGAACGACCAAACGGAGAGAGCTGTTTCCTCTGTAGTCACTCTGCTGCAAACACACTTGACAAAGTGACCAGAGCTCAAGTGAGCTGTGATAGCCTCATTATTACAATCTCTGTGTCAGAGAGAGAGGGAGAGTGTGTGTGTGTGTGTGTGTGTGTGTGTGTGTGTGTGTGTGTGTGTGTGTGTGTGTTTGTGTGTAGGACACACCGGCTGGCACGGTTGGAAAGAGCACAAGAATATTATACTCCAGTAAAAGTTAATTTAAAGACTCAAATACAAGTGAAAATACTTTGATAAAAGTAAAAAGTAGGTCAGTTAAAGCAGCAGTGGGTAAGAAATGGAGCAAATATGATTAGAAAAAGTTATTTTTATAAAACAGTCATTATATCCTGACAGTACATGAGACAGGTAATCTGAAAAAGATCATGTTCCTCTGTGTCCTCACCTGGAAAGCAGACGAGATCAGGTGGCAGCAGCAGAGGGGCGGTGACAGACAACTGCGGTCCAGTCGGACAGTTTTCAGCAGCCTTCATAAATTTACAGGAAGTCATAGGAAAAGTGACATCCTGTTAGATCCGTAGATCTGTAGGCTACTTGTAGTTTGCAGCTCTTTGATCAGGTGAGAATCGGGCATTTCCCATCATGCCCAGGGTTTTGCAGTCGGTGGAGAGCTACTGCAGCGCCTGGCTCTAAAAATGCATGACGTCAGAGCAAGTCGGGATCAAGTCGGACACAAATTAAACCAGCATGCATTGCAAATCACCAGTGATCGATTCTGTGCAGGCCTGACTCATCTCGAACGAGCCTACTGGCATCTGCAATATTTCACAGACCGGAGGAAAACAACCAATCAGAGCCAAGCTGGAGCCTTGCCGTCTCTGAGAGCCGGCTGTCAATCACTCACGAACTCCGACCAAACGGTCAAACTAGGCAGCGCTGATCAAATATGAATCAATATTATGTTACGTTAATGCCTATTTCTCTCCTCAGATGTTCTCAGAGCAGTAAAATGAGCAAGTTTGTGACACGGCGACCATGTTGAGGAAATACCAAGCACCGCCCACCAGCCGGAGCACAGCCAATAGGAACGCTCTCTCTCAATGAAATGACCTGTGATTGGTCTCCCGTCACGGGCTAGATGTTTCTAAAGCCTGAAATCAGAGCCATGAGGAGGAGCAGAAGTCTAGTTTCCTCTCAGAACACTTGAATTACAATATGCTGAAAGGTTATTATGGAAGTTTTGCCCAACGATGCCAAAAACATTCTGCCTACTGAAGCTTTAATATGTCGGCTACTCTGAGTAAATGTTACTGCCTTACATTTTTAAAATGGAGCGGTGGGGTAAAGGGAGGGTAAATAAAAAATATGCTGTAAAATGATGATGTTGTATGATAGACGTATTAAAGTAAAGAGACCTTTTGTCCAAACTAATGATAAATTCATCCATCATGAGGTGTCATTTCCTTGTTTTTTGACCAATAAGCTTGCACATTGATGGAGAATTAT
This sequence comes from Sebastes umbrosus, assembly GCF_015220745.1. Taxonomy (NCBI): domain Eukaryota; kingdom Metazoa; phylum Chordata; class Actinopteri; order Perciformes; family Sebastidae; genus Sebastes; species Sebastes umbrosus. The sequence continues at coordinate 3,617,904 of NC_051277.1, read as the reverse complement.
TTTTTCACTCTACTGATTAATGCAACACAATATAGGTGTGCAAGCTACTGCTGAATGCTGACAGTGACCCTGATGGTCATTTTAAACAATTATTGCCATGTAAAATAAAGACATTTAAATTTTGTTCAAACTCTACAGTGTGCCTTGGATTATTTTTGCATTTTGTTTGTTTTCTGAGACCATATTCCACCCATACAATGAGCCCTTCACAAGATTTAATGAGCCCAAATACACCTGAAGGATCCAAAGAGCACCTCTCTATAGACCACACCATGCAACCTGTGCATACAACAGATATCATAATTATTATACAACTACCATGGCAGTGTAACCTCAGTAGAATAAACCAGAGACACAAAGAGACAAAACTCAGACAATAAACAAAAAATGACCCACAATAATAAAAAAACAGCTGTAGACACCATTAAACTATATAAATATAAATATAAGACATCACCAAAGCAGACAAACACAGAGCTGTATGAACAACATAAACTCCACAGCTGCACTCATCACCTCACGTTGCCTGGCAACGTTGACGTCCTCCTCTCCTCTCTGTACAGTTTGTTGTTTCTCACCTGTCCTGACGTCACTCTGAGTCTTCATGTCCTCAACCTGCTCCAGGTGAACTCCTCTGCTCCTCCATTCTCAGTGCAGAATAAAACCAGTCCACTGAGCCTGTGTGTCCCAGTAGGCTATAGAACCTGTCCCAGTGTCTCTGTCCCCGCTGAGACACTTCCTCAAAGCTTCCAAACATGTTGAATGATTCAACATTCAGTTACTCCTGAAGGTGAAAAGTCCCTCAGTGAAGGTGGAAGTCACCTGGAGAAACCAGCATGTAGCCTTTTAGCATTTAGCATCAGACCCAGAATGCACCTGTGTAGGTGTGTTTGATTTGGGTCACTTTGACTCCTCACCAGGTGGTGCTTTAAAATCTCTGATTAAAGCTGAAGTTGGCAGATTGGAGCAAATATGATTAAATAAAAGTTATTTTTATATAACGTTTGCTATATATCGTGACAGTAGAACATGAAACAGGTAACCTGAAAGAAATCATGTTCCTCTGTGTCCTCCGGTGCTCCTGACTGCAAGATTTCACAGACCGGAGGAAAACAAGCAGTAAGAGCTGATCTGAGGTCTGCTGTCCATCACTTGTGACTTTTCACTTTATGAGAAAAAAAGTCGTAATATTATAAAGTAGTAATTTTACGTTATTTTATTTTTTCTCATAATATTATGACTTTATTCTGTTTTTTCCCTCAATGTGGCCCTAATACTCCGTAGTACATTGTCTCTTTGGCCCTCACTGCATTAGACTTATATACTATATACTTAGATTGTAAACTGTGTTACTTTCATCACAATGCTCAAATGTTTTGCGGCTCCTGACAGATTATTTTTTTTGGCCTAAAATGGCTCTTTTGATAGTAAAGGTTTCTGACCGCTGCAATATGCTGAAAGGTTATTATAGAATTTTTGCCCAATGATGCCAAATATATACTGCCTACTTCCACTTAGCCTTGGTGTTTGTTTGTTTTTTTTTTAATATGCTTTATCATGACTTCTTTTTTTGACTCATGCACTTGAAACATAGGCTAGAAAAGTAGCTACAATACTTGACAAAATACTTTGAAATAGGCCTACTATAAAAAGGACTGATTGAGTGTTAGAGCACCTAGAGTAGAAATGTAACACCTTACCTCCTCAACACCTGCCTGTCGTCATGGCACCAACAAAGCTTGAAACAATCCATGTTTTCTGCAGTAATTAACACATATATATATGAATGCCATCCTACAATAAGTGACAGAAAATGTTTTTCTTAGTTTATATTGAGAGACATATGTAGCCTATATAGCATGCAGTATGTAGTGTGAGGAAGCAGGCACATGAGGCCTGTTGTGAAATATAAAGAATCAATTTACAAGTGTTTCTGAGAGGTGTTTCATTTGTGGTTTGGCTTCACACGCAGCAGGTTGATCACCCTGTTTGTCTGTGCGTGAGGTAAAAGGCTGTTTTGCTCTACGTTACAGCTCCCAACTTCCCTGTTCTGTTCTTTAATTCAACACTCAAATGGTGTTTTTACATTTCCTCATACTGATGTCAGACGGACATTCCAGTTTCTATATAAACACGGGTGTTGTGTTTGTAGTCTTGGTCATCATTTCTACAGCTAAAAAATAACATTACACTCATCAAGTGAATTGCTGAGAACGTGGGATGTGACATCACCGTAGACCATGCAGGTTTCAAACAAACCCTAGTCAAGTTTATGGAAGATAAAATGAAGGTTACCATGTCGGCCCTACAAGTGATGGAGGAGTGCAATGTGCAAGGTTTCAATTTAAATGGCTTTAAGTGGAGATATTTTAACCAAAACATGCCACAAGACCTACAGTATTGTCTTAAGTGTATTTCCCACACAAAAATAAATTCCATATTATAAGCTAAGATTTTCATTGAAACTTCTTATTTCGTCCCCTTTGCAACCCTAAGGTACATTATTAAAGGTCCCATATCATGCATATTTTCAGGTTCATACTTGTATTTTGTGTTTCTACTAGAACATGTTTACATGCTGTAATGTTAAAAAAAAACACTTTATTTCCCCCGTACTGTCTGCCTGAATACACCTGTATTCACCCTCTGTCTGAAACGCTCCATTTTAGTGCATTTCAATGGAATTGCGCTGCTAGGCAACAGTTTGGGTCCATGTTTACTTCCTGTCAGCTGATGTTATTCACATACACTGCAACAGGAAAAAAACTGGGACACATTTAGAATGTTTAAGTTTAAAACCGTGTAATGGTCTAAATATTGTATATTTGTGACATCACAAATGGACAGAAATCCTGACGGCTTGTTTCAAACGCACAATTTCTGAATATGGGCTGTGTGTGTTTCTCCGTATATTGAACGTTTTGATAGTTTAACGGTATTTTTATAGAACTTAAACCTGCTTTATAATATAAAAGACTTTAGACTTTTACAATATGGAACCTTTAAATAAATTGTAAATAATGGAATAATTTTTAAATAATTCATAATATCAACTCACTATGTTATATCATTCCATTATTGCCGTTTTCATAATAATATTATTTGTATTTATTTTATTTCACATGACAATTTGTCCCAAAAAACTTCTTGCATTTCACTTTATTAGCACTATAATGACACATTTCAGATTGGTTCAGATATTGAACCTGTCTATGACGTCTGTAGACCTCCAAAAGGGGTCCTGGCCAGACGTCCAGATATATATAGCGTATCTTGCACGTCCACCAGACATCTAAGAGGGCTCTTAGTCAGACGTCCAGATATTGACAGACGTCCACCAGACGTAATAAAGTGGGGTCTGGACTGACGGACGTTATAAAGACATGATCTGATCGTCATCCTGACGTCACATGACAAGTATAACATGATTATCCATCACAGTTCACAATAACGTTTCCAAGTATATATCTCAGCCTTTATTTTTCTTACAATAAGGGATAGAAATAATGGCCAAAACTTAAAAAAGAAAAATAAGAGCCAAGTAATAAATCCTACTTTCCCTGTGAGAGATGTGTGAAATAGAGCAGCAGTGTTTTCTGTGCGTCTGCTAGAATAATGAAAGCCATGCCCAGCTCCTGTCCGTTTACAGTGTAAACAGACACAGAAACGGCCTTTTCCTCCGCCGTTCTCAGAGGGGGGATGGGAGTCTGGCAGCAGAAACACATCTACAGTACACGCACGCATGCCACACACCACCAGTACAAACACAAATCATCACCCGTGGAGTCATTATGATCGGTTTTCCCGCTTTCTGTTATAAAGCCACTGTAGTATGTAAAAGCTGAGCAATCACTAAGATGTGGAGTACATCCATAAAACAATTGCAGTCTCCTGCGTCCCTTTATGAAGCCGCGCTCACTGTGAGCTCATAAATACACAGATCCCTGTTTATCTGCCCTCAGCTCTGCTATCTCAGTATCAGTTGTATAAATAAATATGAGCTGTGACTCTCTCTCTGAGCCTATAAATAGAGAGAGGGACCCTGGGTAAAACCGGTGTCTTACACATGCTGCATGGAAACCTGTTAACCTGGACGGTGCACACATGCACACTCAGCACTATCACGCACACATTTGGGAAAAAAGCCAAGAATAATAATGTGCTCATATCAGATTCATTTACATTAAAGGCGTGTTTGCTGTGTTCTGTGTGAAAACATCAGGGCACACCGAGGAAGGTCCGTATACGTGCAATCCACCCCGCTGACCTTTGACCCTCGCATTGGCTATTCCCATCATCCTATTGTTTACTCTCCCAGACCCAATCAGCCGTCCCAGGACCGTCTCCCACGGTGACGGCGGGGGCCTGGCCAATGAGTCGAGCTCTCCCGGTGCTCTGTGCAAACTGGACTTGTTTCAAATGTGTGCTCAGCCACGCACACACACACACACAGACACACACACGTACACGCCGCGGGCCTGGTAGCCAACGCTGTGAGCCCACGTCGTGCTGTTAAGCTGAGAAACTGTCAGGCCTCTGTTTGCCCATTAGCCGCCAGCTATATAGAAGGTCGGACGTGTCCTTACTCCTCACAAGGGCGCGGAAAAAAGCCGATGGTTCCTTCAGCTCCTGAGGTGCAGCTACATCCGCTTTTTATGGATCACTGTTTTTCATGTCTCTTCTCATTTTTTTATTGATTTGCAATTTTTTGCCCCAACATACATCCCGTCTTTTTGTTCATATAAAAGCGTTTTCTCTCTCCTGCCTTCCTTTAGCATTTCTTTTCTGCACCAATGAAGTGTGAGAGATCAGCCTTTTAAAACCCGTTTTCATGCTCCAACCTTGCCAATCCCTGCCGAAGCCTCCGCGGTGCAGAGGAGAGCATCGACACGCCGTCTTCCTCGCTCACGTACTCTCTATTTCCAGCAATCCTTTCCCTTCTTCTTCTTCTTCCTCCCTCCCTCCCTCGCTATCTCACCTCCACACACTCTGTATCTGTGTTTCTGTCTGTTCTGCCGCCTCCTGCTCCACCTCCCACTGACAGACAGACTATCACATATGCAGACACTTCAAACATGCTCCTTCTCAAAGAGATCCTTGGAAGAGAGCTCTAGAGGAACCCTGAATAAGTCATCAAATCAGCAGCGTTTTTCTTTTTACCTTCTATCTCCTGTTTTCTTTCTACTCGCACAAATATTTTCATCCCCCTTAAGTTTTTCTTTTTTTTTTCCTCCCATGTCTGCGAGGCTTCACTCCCTTTTACTTTTATTGTGTTTACTCTGTTTCTGTCTCCTCCTTTTCCTCGTCTGTTTACTTCCATCATTTTACTCCTCACTCCTCTTCATCCATACAAAGATATCTGTAATAATTGCTTTTACTTCCTCTGCCCACCCAGGAACCTGACAGACGAACACTCTAATAACATCCCGGCTCAAAAGGGATTTCCACTCTCTTTCCCCTTTATTTCATTTTCGGCTCGAGTAGAGTGAACATCTGTCTCACCACACTCCGGCACGACAGCTGCGTGATGCAAAGTGGCGGTTGCATGTATACGTATAACGCATGCATCAGTTGCTCTGGGGCTGCAGTCAGTCGGTCAGTCAGTCAGTCAGTCAGTCAGTCAGTCAGCCAGTCAGGCTGGTTGTTAAAGGTGTTGCTCCTCTCCTGTCCTGTCTACTCTAAAAGAAGTTGTTCCCATGGTAACTCTGCCCGGTCTGTTAATTGACTGTCAAAATGTGTGATGCTCCATGATGAGGAAAAAAAAAATCCTGCAAAAAAAATGTATAGCATATTAGTGTGGAGATAATCACATCGCACAGCTGCCTCCAGAGATGATAGTAAGACAGCTATCTAATAAAAATGTTAATGACATGAGCTATAATGAAACTGTAGAGCCTGCGGACACTCGCACGCGGGCACGAACGTGTCACAAGTTACAATGTGCAGGGTTTTAATTGAGGATGTGGATAGATGGCTTTAAAAAGCAATATAATCCAATTTAGCATGGCAGCGACGTAAGCTACCCACACACGGATAGCGGTGACGCACGTCTCGTATCGACGTATAAACCTATGTGGGATTGTTTGAGAGAGAGAGCAGGAGTGTTTCTGCATGTGAGTGAGAGCCTCGCGCTGCCTGAAGACACCTTGATCCTGTTTTCTCAAATAATCCACAGTGTTGCATGAAAACCTTGAGACGAACAGACGCCCGTTTAAGATGAATGAGAGCGAGGCGCGGACGCTGACATGACATGAAGACTTATGATTCTGTTCCAATCTGTTGCCTGAGTTCAATTGTGGACATGAGAAGAAAGTTTATGAATAACACATAGAGGCCGGAGCGGATGCATACGTTGCATCAGAGATGTTGGAGAGACACATCATTGTGGATTCATAGCCTCATGTGAATTTCATTCTGTATAAAATCTGTTTTAAACAGGGAAACCCCACAGTATCACTCCATATTCTGATTTACTACATTGACACAATAAACTAAATACTATGAAGATCATGGGCTGAACGGTGGTGCTGTGGTTAGCACTGTCGCCTCACAGCAAGAGGGTCGCACGTTCGAGGCCCTTCTGTGAGGAGTTTGCGTGTTCTCCCCGTGTTAGCGTGGGTTTTCTCCGCGTACTCCGGCTTCCTCCCACAGTTCAAAGACATGCAGGTTAGGTTCATTATTGCCCGTAGGTGTGAATGGTTGTCTGTCTCTGCGTGTCAGCCCTGTGATAGCCTGGCGACCTGTCCAGGGTGTGTTCGCCCAATGTCAGCTGGGATCAGCTCCAGCGACCCCTAACGAGATAAGCGGTTGCAGATGATGGATGATGGATGGACTATGAAAATCAATGAAGCCAACATGGACAGAAAAGTATCTGCAGATGAAGATGTGTAACATCATTGAATACTGAATGGACCGTAAGGGGAGATTGTTTTGTCAACTAAACATAAATTTTATTATATTCCATTTCTGCCAATAGATCCCCCTGAATGTTACACACTGTTCCTTTAAGTGCAGTACTTTAGTCTGTGAAGTTCAGAATATTGTAATAAGAAACAGAATAAATGCTTTCCAACTTAAAGCCACCTACTTACAGCAGCGTTAAAGTCTGACTCAGTGTGGCGTCGGGCTTTGTTTCCCTCGTCGAGAGCTACTGAGCGGACTGAATAGGAAACCGTGGTTGTCTCAATAAAACATGAGTAAACAGCAAAGAGACGGTATATAATCTGCTCAGGTAGCACTGCAGCTTTAAAGCACACACACACACACAGAGAGAAAGAGAGAGGTTGGGGATCAGAGGAAAAGAGAGGCGGGGATGTTAATCTCTCCAAAACACACCTGCATGCAGGAAAAACACCGTCGCATTACACACAGACTCTGTTTTTCTTATCTGTCCTCGACGGTCTACGTTGCTGCCTATCTGCTGAACTCCTCGTCACTCCTATACACGACATCCACGGACACACTTTTAGTTTTATACCCAGTAATTAATCTGTATCCCGGACTATATATGTATATATATATATGTATATATATATATACATATATATATATATATGCCTCCTTATAAGCACAAAGAGGAGCTGGCTGTGTGTTGCCCTTGGAAGCTTCGCCTGTTAAGCAGACCCCGTCTCTTGTTAACAAGGGCCCTCCTCAATTACTCTCCACTGAGACACTTGCTAAAATAGCCACAGAGCCCTTCCTCTCTCCACCCCCCTCCTCCTCCTTCATCCATCCACCTTTATTATTTAGAACCATGGGGATCCGTGTTGCCATGGATTCTGTCGTCATGGCTACAAACAACTACGCACATGTACAGGAAGTGGCGGAGGACGAATGAGAAGGGAGAGCCCCGGGGCGATGAGGGGGTCTTCGAGGAAGCTTAACCTCTGCGTGGTGGCGATCCGGCTGCGATAGGTCACCGGGTTCAGGGCGAGGGGGGTGAAGACGGCGAGGTTGTCCATCACATGGTCAATGACAGGTGGAGGTCAGGGCAAAGCCTCGGGGGGATGCCAGCGAGATTAAAGCATGTGTGCTATTCCAGGTGCTTGTTTTCTCGATGTCTCTTAAGGGACATCTCAGATCATTTTCTGGTCTCATATTCCAAAAGCATCTTCCTTCCCGTATTAATTCAGGTTGGCGAGGAGGAAAAAAAAACCACGTTTAAAATCCTGCAATGTGCAAACAGATAAAACATTGTGATTCCTCCTCTGTCTGTGCAGCCTTGAAGGACGCAGGGTGATTTACATAGGGCAGATAAGAGCGGGGTTTTATCAGCGTTGATGGACAACTGACTGACTCTTTAATGTGCTCGTGCAGAAAAATGAAGTTTGCAAGCGCGTTCTTGATTCGTGAGGCGTCGCAGTGACACTCCAAGGCTTTTGTCGAACACTTTGTTCTCAATCAGATCTCAAAGCGAGGCGGTGGCGTGTGGTTAAAACGACGGTTTTGAGAGACGTCACTTCCTCGAAAACTCTGTGTGGCCGTTTGACTGGAGGGGATTTAAGGACAAAGCGCCTGTATGGATGTTTCCTCCAATCAAGAGGAAGTGCCTCTGATAGTAGTTCCTCCGTGGCATCACACTAATGAGGGAGTTCTTCCCTGAGCTGCTTGATCAATAGCGGATCAATAGGTCTTATCTGATCCTTTATAAGCCTCTAAAAACCAACTAACTCCTCTACAACTCATACATGGATCCAGAAGAAACCTTTAGATGAATAACAGAAGCTATAAATGAATAAATAATGCATGAGAGACAAAAACAATTACTACAATATTCTCTTTAAGTTACATATGAGCATCAAATCAATATCTATCAGAATAGCTTTGAATCATCATCCTCAGCTTCAACATGTCTTAAATGACTTCAAGGTCCACCGCCCATTTACAGTAGAGGCTTTCATTATGTTGTCTGTAGCTCCACCTGGTGGTTTTAAGACACACTGACCGTGACATGGGTGTTGTTTCTCTCTCTCTCATGCAGATTCCTCCTTTCATCCCTTCATGTCCTTCACTTGCACCCCTGAAAAAAAACATAAAAACATCACATACAAATTTAGGTAACGCTTCATTTTACAGGTCCGCAAGTTTCATGGTAATTAAGAGATAATTAGCAAGTATCCTATTTAAAATTTCTTTGGAATTACTGTCAAATTACCCCAATATTTATTATTTTATCATAAAGATTATTTATTTTCATTTGTATTTATCATTTTTGTAGGTCTATGGTACGACGGTACGACGAAGTATTAAGGCCACATTGAGGAAAAAAAATTAATCTGAGATTTCGAGAATAAAGTCATAATATTACGAGAATAAAGTCATAATATTATAAATTAGTAATTTTACGTGTTTTTTTTATAATAAAGTCATTCTTGAGGTAAATATTGGGGAGGGGGGGGGTAATTTGGCAGTAATTCCAAATAAATTTCAAATAGGTTACTTGCTAATTATCACATAATCACCATGAAATTTGTGGACCTGTAAAATGAAGTGTTACCCTCTCCTCTCCACCGTATAATGTGGGTTTATTCTCCATGATTTGATAATACCAAGTGACTCTACAGCGTTTCACTGGTTTTATCGCCGAGCGGCTCTCAAAAGATGAGCAATAAAATGCTCTGCAGCAGATTCCTTGGGGGTGAACTCTGTCTACAGTACGAGCACTTGGCTCTTAACACATCCTACAGTGTTAATGTAGACAGAATGCATTAAAACAGGGGAAGGAAAAATCAATGAGTCAGCTGAGGTGATAGTCCCATGGAGGCAGTATCCAGTAGAAGTCAGAATAATCCTGATAAGCACTGTAGGATTTCTTTAAATGTTTTTTTTTTTTAATATACTATATGAAGGATTTCAGTTTGCGTCTTTCTGACCGATATTGAGTGCAGATTCTGGGGCTCATTGTGTGTGCTTCACACTTTGTGCCCGTGGCCACTGTCTATTTCTGTGGTTCCAGTTATGTGTGACTGTCTTTAGGAATGAGCCGGACTATATTACACCCTAGTCCCTCCCTCAGAAGCTCTGCTAAAGGAACAGCTGATGTCAGTCCTGCTTAAAGACACACACACACACACACACACACACACACACACACCGACTACAACCTGTCTGCCAGCTTCAAGGGCACAGGCAGCCCAAAGGGGAGGAGGGGGCGGAGGCCTCCTACACCTTCCTCTCCCCTGCGACGCATCAGCACTTGGCACAGGGGGAGGCTCTGTAGCCCGCTCACAAATCCACAATCCCCAAGACTTGAATCCCAAGTTGCAGCAGACAGAGGAGGGGAGGGCAGTTATCTCAGGCTCCCAGCACCCCCCCAATGTGCCCGGTTGGATCATGGAGCTGCACTGTCTTCCTACTGAGACCCCCACCACAGCCAGCTCCTGCTCCACGGACCCCCTGTACGACAACTGCCCACCTTTTGCCCAGCGAGGGAGGGCAAGGGAAAGGGAAATGGAGAGCAGGGTTGTGTGCCCGGCTGTAACCAGACTCCCAGGCCCCTGCAGCCCTCTGCCTGGTCTGGCCCCAGCTGTGGCTGAGGTTCCCACACTGATCAGTGGGGGAAGAGGGACTGGCGCCTGGCCAGATCACAGCTACTGCAGCTGGAGAGGAGGCCTGGGAAGACGGGCCTGGGAAGCAGAGCTGGGTCCAGGCGTAAACAAAGCAAGAGGAGGAGAGAGAGAACAGGGACGTGGTTGGGGATGTGAGGACAGAGCTCATCTGAACCAGAGCCCAAACCCGTCGCAGAGCAAGGAGCACAGGAGCGCTCTCTCTCTGTATGATAACCTCCCCGACGCCGTCACCCCCGACGACCTCCAAGACGTCTTCGACATGGAAACGAGCTTCCAGGAGCAGATGTACCGAGCGTGGGCCCCTGAGCAGAACCAGGGACTGATGGACAGCGAGGGAGCGAGCGAAGGCAAGAGCACCTGGTCCTCCTGTGAGATCATCCTCGCTGAAATCCAGAATCCAGACCAAGACAAGAAGCATGAACAGGAGCCAGAGCTGGACTCAGGATCCTGTGGATTTAAGCCCGGGGACCCGATGCTGCATCTCCAACGTCTTACGGCAAGCTCCCCTCAGCTATCCCAAACTGAGTGCCAGGTTCTGTGGCCCCCAGCTGAAGCCCAGCACATGGAGAAGCCATCCTGGCCCCCCAGGGTGCCCCCTCCTGTACCCCTGGCAGACCCCTCCGCCAGCGCCCTCCGCAGCCTCCTCACCAGCCTCCAGCAGCAGATAGTCAGACAGAGGGAGGAGTACGAGGCACGAATACTCAGGTAATCTTGCATTTCAAACACACATAGTGGTGTTGCATTAGGCTCAGCATGTAAAACACAAATGTCCTAAATGTACTTCAGGCTTCAGAATCACACTTTCAGTTCACTGACTGGAGATCTTCCCAGCGCTTGGGGGGTATTTCCAGTAGAGGGGGGACAAACTGTTCCCAGGCCCAGAAAGAGTGTGAGTCCACTCAGCTGTGCTGTTCTTTTCATTCACTTGACCCCGAGCTTCACCCTATATCCTGTTTGGTTCAAAGCACACCGACAACTGCTGTTAGTTTCTTTTAAAAATGTCCCAACAAAGGCAAGATTATTACTAATTCAGTCCTAAATATATACATTCTTTTTTACCACTTCTGTTTTTGTGTTTTCAGTCTATTGTGGAAATCTCACTGTATTACATCTCTTATGTTAATTACTTGACCTAAAAGACAAATTCACAATGCTTCCTGTTGGTAAATTGCTGTTTTAGTGGATTTAATAGAAAAAGAAGCCCATGCTGTGTGGTTGACCTATAGGAAAGGCTCCTGACACTGGAAAGCGAGCTAATTTAAGGGGCCATGCTGCTGACCTAGACACAACACATACCTCATTTATTACTGATATAGATAGAGCGAGTCTCAGTGGAAGGTCACCGGTGCTGGTTGGCAAGGACCAGAGGAAAACCACAAGTCCTTTAGCTTAACGTCGCAGAGTACAGGCAGGAGATAAACACATTTAATTGTACAATTTCACCAATTTCACCATCAGGCATCAAGAATCAAACCTACTAAAATAAAACAATCATTCTCCTCTCACTCCTACAGGAAAACCTAACCCAGTTGTCAGCTAATCATTTTGATATTCTCTTTCTTGCGTCCTTGTCACCATCAGCCTAGAGCAAAGAAACGAGGAGCTGCAGGTGGAGGTTGTTCGGTTGAAAACCAACCTGGCGCAGCAGCGGCACTGGTACCAGGCGGTCCAGGCTAAGATCGCGGAGTCCGAAAGGACCCGGGCCGCCGCGGAACTACGCAACGCGACTCTGCAGAAGGAGATGGAGCAGTTCTTCGACACCTTCGGAGAGCTCAACAACGAGGCCAAGAAGACGGAGTACATCGTCAAGAGCTTTTGAGAGAAAGATTATGTATGAATTGTGTGCGATGATGTGAACAGTGCGTGCAAAGAGGAGGACAAAAAGGCACAAGACTGGCTAGTCTTTAAACTCTAGTTAGGAACATGTATTGTATCTATGCAGAAGATTTGGTAACGTGAGAAATATGCAAAGCTTCACTGAAAGAAAATGAATCACTGATGTCCACTTTATTAGTTACGTAAGGGCAAAAGATGTTGGCTGGGTGATTATATTGTGGTCATTGCAGTCACACAGGACATCTCTGAAAATAAAAGGAGAAATAAACCGAACCAAGATGTGAGATGCAGTGTAACAGTGTGTACAATGGAGCTTTTCTCTTTTTTTTAAAACACGGTAAACATGGTAAAAGAGGCCCTGAGCACCGTAACGCTCAGTCCTTATCTGATAAGATTTGTAGGAGTGGAATGGCCACTCCTCAGGTCATTTAAGGCATGACTTAAAGAATAAGGTCATGGTTTTTTTTTTAAAAGGAAAATATAGCGTTCAACAATTAAGTCCTCGGTGACTCCGTAGCGTCGTATTTCTGCATGTCCATCACACTGTGCAATCAGTTCTGCAAAAAAGCAGCTCCACAGTCTTTTTGAAGTTTCCATCTCGAGTTCCAAGGTCCAGATTTTCAGTCACATCCTCATTTTAAACCACAACATGTCTTCATGTTTGTGTTGAGGGGCCCAACTTCCTCCATAGACTTTGCCCCTCATCCACCAGGCGACTGCTGTCTGTCTTTAGGGACGATTCAAAAGGAGATAATGAAGGAGAGCGCTGCACGGTACATTTTCATAACACACACACACACACATTAAAGGCTTACAAGGCAAAAAAAAAAATAAAAACACAACATCTGCATCAAAACAGGCTTTCAGAACCAAGAACATCGAGGTACTGCAAGTAAAAACAACTGAACCTGAACGGATTTCTCTTTATAACAAGAACTACGGTTTCTTATCGGCATCTTTAATGCCTTCATGCAAGTTAAACACCGTTATGTGTGTTTCACTGCCTTTTATCTACATGATGTCTGATTCATGATGGATGGTGCGACTGCTCCAGTACTAATGGAATGGTTTAGGAAAGGAGCAGCCGATGCATTGATTTGTCGGTGAAATGCTTCGACGAGAGGCTTATCTTACACGGGCCTCGGTGGGATTGTGTGCAACATCTTTGCAAGAACACAAAAATAAATACTACATGTATCTTTTTGCCTCTCCCAAATTTACAGGATTACGATGTTCTTTTGATATACACATTGTTAGTCGGTACCTTATGTTCAACGGGGGGGGTGCAGTTTATAGTTCTAACAAAATGAGCACACCGTTATCTATTAGTAATGAAAGGGTTCTACAGCCACGATGAGTGTCAGATCATGACATCTTTACATACAGTACATTATATCAAATTGAAATGTAACACTGCAACCACAGCTTCCTCTAGCTGTCAGGAGGAAAAGCTCAAAATCCACATCACTCGAGGCAATTCATTAAAAAAAAAAAAAAAAAAACAGTGCAGAAAGCACCGGCGTGGAGATCTGTAATACTGTAATACTGCGAGCTAGCTGAAGGATCAATCAGACTTTGAGTGTTTGATCATCGACTTATGGAAAGCTTTTGTTCGTACTGGCGTAACATGCATGAGAGCAGCTGGCGGCTGTGGTCTACGTTCAGTGCGCGTCTGCTCGAATTTGATAACCTCCAGGTCTCAACGAATGATTCGCTAAAAAAATAAAACTATTCAAAATACAGGCATATGGAACAAACAAAGAATCCCCCCCACCTACTCCTGGTAACCTGGAAATCAATATGGATGCATACATCATATATACTTGATCAACGTAAACAATATCCACAAAGAAGAGAAAGATTTTGAAAATAGACAGCTTTGACCTCCAGTCCAAAACAGAGTTTGATGTTTCAACAAGATCCACCAGATCCCACACAGAAAGAAAATAGAAAAATAGACCTATTCGTTGAGGTTAAAGAGGAAAGAAGACAAACACAAAAAAAGGACAAAATAATTGAGAAAAGAGGGGGGGGGGATAGAGTAAAGAGAAGGGAGGAAGGTGATGACTGATTGATATTTGGGTACTGTAAATGGGAGGACTGAGGCAGGCAGACGTGTGGCCACGGACTCTGTGTTCACTGGCTCTCGTCCAGCGGTCCCGTCAGTGTGTCGATGCTGCTGCTGTCTGTGTCCGAGGCCAAGGTGTGCTCCGTGGACATGGACGAGATGTCGTTGGCTGATGAGGACTGGGAGGCTGAGCCTGACACCGCATCTGATGCATGACACAACGGAGAGGAGGTACAAAGTTTAGTACAAGTAATAAAGTACAAATAAGAATAATATTTACATTTTTGTCATGGGACCGACATCACCACGATGACATAGTTCAGGAAAACCAGTATTAAGCTAAAGCTAATTATGCTCTCTGACAACTTATAGTAGTAGTTTGGTGTCCAATATTGCAGATAATGAATGAAGATGGTGCATGAACGTACCAGAGCAGTCTTCTTTCATCAGTCCATTCTTGTTCCTCTCTTCCCAATCAATCACCTCCTCATAAATGAGTTCTGTAGAAAAGCAGAAAATAAGAAAAGTGTCGTCAGTGTACTCGTACTCATGCAAAATAATATTCATAAAAAAAATCAAAAAGAAATCTACAAAATCATAACATACAAATAAAATACGAAAAAAAGACAAATCAAATGCATATTCCTACATTAATCTGCACCATGGTCTAATCTCATTTACGAGCAGCCAATCAAATTTCAGACACATAAAGAGAGCGTGTGTGTGTGTGTGTGTGTGTGTGTGAGTATGGTGTGATGGTGTGTGCTTTACTTCAAGATCTATCCACATGAACAACGTATTCCAAGTAGTCTCCCCACTTAGCCACATATTTCTCAGTCCTGTCCTTCCGAGCTGAAAGAAATTTGTTCGTATGATGCCACTTTTGCCGACTCTGTGAACCATTCCTGAAAAGAGGGCTCGCCTGGATTCCTCCAGTGTCTCATAATATCTATAATTTGCTTTCCAACTATTATACTGGTCTGAATAAAGTTAGATGCTCCACAGTGAGAAGTCATTTGTGGATCACTGAGAACATGATAGCCTCGGGCAGAACTCATAGTGGGTCTGGGAAATGTTTTTTTTACGTTTGTGAAGCTTTAACCAGTAGTTCTGAATCATGGGACGTTCCCGGTGTAGATGAAGATGAGCCCCTTCAGAGCTGCAGCACTCCCAACAGTCAGCGTTGTCCTTGAGGGGACATTTTATAATCTTTATTTCCTGGCTTGGACGCTGGTTTTTAGAAGGATCTGGCAGCGTTGTGTCACAGTGATGGTGATTTTTTTTGCTTTAACTCCATAAGCTTTGTGAAACACATCATGTGTATATTATAACTACATATAGATAATGGTAAAACCATGATTCTTAGTAGGGTTAGGTTTACTTTCCTGTAACTTGTGATGTAAAGGAAATGAAGCTGCACTGCTGATAGATTTCCCTAGAGGGCAGTGCATCCTACCTTTCCATTGCTCGATGGAGTGCTCTCTCTCTTCCAGCTGCTTATCTGAAATCTGGGGAGGAGGCTGTGAAACAAAGAGAAATACGTACATCAGCAAGGTCACACATTGATAATAAAAGTGAACCACCACTGGAGCAGTCTCCTCACCGCGTCGGCCTCTCCGGGGTCGTACCACACGTGGATGTACGGGTGATTGAGGGCCTCTTCTACGGAGATGCGGCTTTCGGGATCGATGACCAGCATTTTGGACAGCAGGTCCCGTGCTTGACCTGCTGTTATGGCAACAGAGGAAGGGCAGTGTTACTATGGAAACAGGTCCATGACATCACTTCATTTAAGCGGTCTTCATGAGGACTGATTACTTCCCGTCGCGGTGTTGGGTAACATCTCTGGGAATGTCAAGATTTGTTCTCTTGTTTCAGTGATGCTCTAAATGCCACAGATTAGGGCATAAAAACGTTTGACCTGCATGGTCATCCTCTGAACTAGTTGTGTAAGGAACACAGTTTTCTGCCTCTGTATCCCTGTTATGTTGTTGGGAAATGTCTCGTTACATCAAAATACTGTCTGCAGACAAATGCCTCTGTTTGACTAAAATCGATGTATGATGAGTGTCATTGGTAAGAGATTAAAAAAATATATGAAATTTGACAATTCTCTTAAATATCTATGTTGGGAAACTGCACAATATGCATTAATGATAAGTTAAATAAGCGTATTTTAGTGTCCAAATGTCTTACTCTTCAGTTTGTCGTGTTCAGAGTCCGAAGGAAAAGCCCAGTCCGGGAAATTCTCGGCGAAGCTGACGCCAGGATACTGCGGCTTGTTCATCACGTAGTTCCTCACGGTCTCCATCAGTCGGTTCATAAACTCCAGACTGGGCGTGCCCAGAACCTCAATCACCTTATTCCACTGGTCGATGTCTGGACAACACGCTTGTTATGGAGAACTCAGTTGCATTATGGGCATGTACATGTGTCACGTTTGATAAGACACAGAATCAAGACACAAACACATGACACTGATGCACTTTGCATAACAAATATCCAGACGAAGAGTCTACAGTCACGCTAGCGGATCTGTGAGGCTGTACTAAGGCACAGTGCACTACATTTCATGGCAATCTATCCAATAGTTGTTAAGACATTTAAAAACCACAAAAAAACATAGATATGCACATTCAGCAGGCCGCTGACTTACAACTGCAATAAAAGGCTATTACTTCCCTCCATGAAAAGCAATCTACTCCAGAATCACACTGCGTCCATTCTCAGCTACTCAGGTGTGAATGTGCCTCTGAAAGGAGCTGGTGAGTGAAGAGGTGACCAAACCCATTAGAAGCAGAGAAACGGCCAATATAAATGCAAATGATTTGAATTGCTTCAATTTGATTCCCTCTATCAATTAAGGGGATTATAGCTATCTGAAAAAACAACTGCACAGATTTAATAATAATCATTGAGGAGGGTGGTGAAACACACGCAGCGCTCTGATTAAATTGGAATGTGCTGGAAAAGCTCGAGTGGTCCTATTCAACAGATTATGTTTTGAGGGCATAACTGGGACGGACAAGTGTGCCAGAAGAACTATAAGACACGAAAAGTGTCTCAAAAGATGAGGGTAATACTTTGTGTTAATGGAGGTTTGATAGAGGGGGGGAAAGATGGACGAAATGTGACAGAGACGTCGAGAGCGGCGAAGGATACGGTCGGTGCCCTGGAAGATGACGCTGCCCTTTACCATCTCTCCCATGATGCACCCCACCGACCAGATGTCCACTGGGAACAGAGAACACACAGAGGAGATATTAAATAATGATCACATAATATAATGCATGTTAAATATACAGTAAGATGACATATGTTGTCGGATGTGCAACAATGACAAACACTGAAATGCACAACACTAGCTCTCTAGCCTTATGTTGGTCCATCCTCTGGCTGTGCCATGGCCTGATGCTTTCATCACATTCATCTTAAGGCTGGCTTTCCTCTCTCTCTCTCTCTCTCTCTCTCTCTGGCCTGGAAACCAGACGCAGCCTTCCAGGCCTTTACTCCTCGCCTGTGCTTATCAGTTTACACAGCTGTTGCTCTCCTCATCACTTTCCCTGTGTGTGCGCTTAGCAGAGGAGGATGTATATAGTTTGTCTCGCTCTCTCTCTTAGTTGGCTGTTTGCTTTAGAGCGTGCATATGCAGCAAACAACCCCCTTACTTCAGTTTCACTGAAGCTGAAAGATCTGTGTGTTCTGTTAATGTCTCCAGATCATACAGACCACTTTAGGTCAAGTCTCATCATATTCAAACTTTGGACAGATTACACTATTCATTAGGACTGCTTTAACACGGTTAAACAGTTAGGCCAGACCACATAAAAGCCTTCTGACTACTTCCTGTTTCTAATCCTACCGCTATATGGTGTTTCATGTATCACCTTGTAGTTAACGGACACTATTTGGTATCTCTTTAGCACGGACTTTATCCCAATGACTACAGTGGACTTACTGTAGACTTGCATGGCACTCTGTAGAGAATGTTCTTGGCAGTGAAATGACTATATAAAACTATAAATCAAACTACTGTTTCTCATACTTTTTTCTCTCTGGGGTATGTTCGAATGAACAAAATAGACTATTCCCAATTTTTTAAAACAACAACTCTGTCCCCTGAGGCTCTTCTGCCTCCACTTAAGAGAACTGAAAAGACTGAAAGGGAGACAAACAAGGAAGGATCCAGTCCTATCCAGGAAAGGGGACTTTGTGAGAGATCATTTCAGCCATTATGCAGCCAACCGACCACAGGTCCACTGCAGCAGAGTAGTGCCACGGTAACGACATTCATTGTCATCATGGTTGGCAAATAAAGCAAAATTGAATAAAGCTGCAAGCGGCGTACAAGCACATTGTTTGACATATACAGTATGTATGCAGAGAGTTCACAACAGACAGCAGAGAGAGAGAGAAAGGAGGATGAACACATCGAGGTTGCTGAGCTGGATTTGAACCAGTGACCGTGCAGTCACAGGTTATGTGTCCATAAGGACAACAATGGACTCTGATTGACTTCAATGTAGTACTTCATCCAATTACCTGTAAAACGTATTCATTATGAATTATTGTGTATGTCATAAAGGTTCAACTTTTGAGGCATGTTATGCCTTTTCTACCAAGTCAACAGTAGAGGAATGACTGGACAGTAGAGGGGAGAGATGAGGAATGACACTGAATTATAATATAACAGAGGTCTATGAGAATGAATGCATGACCACTGATCCAGTCATCTTAATTTTCAATAAAAAACGTGAGCAGAAAATCTGGTTAGATTAGCTTAAACAATTTTAATTTATGACTTTATGTAAAATGGACCTAAACAACACAATTGTATAAATAAAATCAATAATAATCCGTTCCAAGCGGGTTCCAGCCCCTGTGGTGCTTGGACCACTAATAACCAGCTAGAGCCCGACTGATACTGGATCAAAGACTTGTGTCTGTGCACTTATTATTCTTAACAGCCGGCACCATCTGTTCTGTGATGTGCTTCTTTGTTTACTCAAAACGCTGCTGTGTGAGTCCGCTGGACAAACCATGATAATGATGACACTGTTTCTTAATTAGCTCATGCTTTCCTCCATATTATGCTCTCTGATATCATTTTGGCAAACCAGCTGACATATATGTAAGATTCAAATTAATGTATTACTAATGTGTGATAAGACAATGTCAACTAATTATGATGGCTCTCTTTTTGAACTGTTGGTCATTTTGTTCCTGTAAACACATGAAAGTATTACATTGGTATATAATGTCATGTTAATCAAATTATTACAATATTTTTGTTAATGCCAAATTTTAAAATAAGTGTAATGGGACAGAGCAGTGTTATATGTATGTATGGTCTTAGGAGTGGAGCTTTGTTCCTTCATCTATCCCTTTCATTTTAGAGATACAAGGCTGGTGCTTGACTGTCCTTACCATTCTCCTTGTACTTCATGCCCAGTATGACCTCTGGGGCGCGGTAGTATCTGGTCACCACGTAGGGGGTCATCATGAAGTTAGTGCAGGCCGTCCGAGCCAGGCCAAAATCCAAGATCTTTAGTGTGCAATCTGACTTCACCACGATGTTACTGGGCTTCAGGTCCTGATGGGAGAGAACATCTATCAATCTATAGAAAGATTCACACACAAACACAACCATAGAGGTATTTATTTTTGTCGCATTTAAACAATTTCCACATTCTTCAGTTAGCGATGCAGCGATGCAGTTTTTGTGTGTGTTTACATCAGCCTTGTTTAATCCTGTTGAACCGAACTCTGTGTGTGTAGTGTAGGAAAGCACCTCACAAACAAACTGTTGAGTCATACGAGGAGCCAACTGTATGACCAATAATCAAACGACATTTCCACCACATGACTTTTGTTTACAATTTCTGGACAGTTTTGAGTTTTGCCTTTGTGAATGCAAACCGGACCTGTTGGAAAAAATGTAAATAATGTACTATCCTCGCATTGGTTCAGGAACCGGACCTTTAGGTGTGAACCCGCCCTAAATCAAAGACATGATCCTTTGCTCATGAAAAACTCCTGAAACAAGCAGAGAGTTTCTTTAAAAGTTCACATTTTCTAATGTCACTTTTTCACAGAGTAGTAAATATGTAGGACTGGATACTTAGTTAAATGGTGAATTAATAAGGAAATTAACACCATCAGAAAATCCACCATCTGGTGGTTTAACACCTCGCCTCACAGCAGTGATGTAGAAGTACTCTCCAGGGTGCGCCAGTACACTATGACGTCATTGTTTGATGTGGTCACAGGTGCAACAGAGCAGGCTTCTGACCGCACTCAACAGTGATGCAACAAAAAATTCTTATTACTGTCTTATTAACATTTAGCCCACAGCCCACTTATTCCTTGTCCGGTTACCCTGTGGATGATGCCGGCAGAGTGCAGATGCCTGATGCCACAGAGGATCTGGTAGAGCAGATAGGACATCCTCTCATGGTCCAAGTCCATGTGGATCACCTGGCATAGGCTGGCATCCATCAACTCCATCACCAGATACCTAAACGCAGAGGAAGGAATGAAAAGAAGTGAAGTAGGGACACAAAATGGCAGATAAGAGATACAAGCAATAAGAGAGTCATAAAGAAGAGGCAGAAAAGGTAGTAGAGGAGTCCATAAAGGAACAGTGATGAACGCAAAGGAGCAATTAAAGCAGAGAGAACATATAAAAGCAGCACAGTGCAGTAGAAGAAGCTGACGGGTAAATAGAGGGATGCTAGTTAAAATGCTAACTTCAGCTAAAAACTCTGAATCCCACAGAAAGCAGAGTAGATTGCTGCAGCCAAAAAACACTCTACTGCCACTCACAGGTCCTGGAATTCCTCCAGGGACTTCTGAGGCGTGAACACATTGATCAGACGGATGATCTGCAAGCAGAGAGACAGGCCATTAGTCCACTCTGTTACTCTCCCATCTACATCCACTTCACTGTGGGGAGAGCTAGCCAACTGAGCGCAGAGCACTCAAGTGGGTTTGTCTGGATTCTCTCACTCGGAGCAAGAAATTGCCTCCACATTGCAGCGAGCTGACCCGCGCTTTTTCTCAAGTTTGTAAATGATTTCAATATTTCTTAGAACAGACAATCACGGTCTTTGTGCTGCCGGTCATATTATATTACAGTCCTGCTTTAAATCACATCAGATAAATAAAAGAGGGAGGGATATAATTCATTTCTCATGAAACAATACATGAGAAAATGTGAGAATACAAAATACATTTTAATTTGTCTGCCAGCAGTTTTTAACCGCCCAGCATAATTTATTAAATAAAAAAGTTGTAACTGCTTTATTATGTTATAATTAGGGCCGTCAAACAATTAAAATATTTAATCGCGATTAATTGCATGAATGTCCATAGTTAATCACAATTAATAGCATGATTGTCCATAGTTAATCGCAAATTAATCGTACAATTTTTTATCGGTTCAAAATGTTCTTTAAAGGGAGATTTGTCAGGTATTTACTACTCACTGAGTATTAAATCCCATCAACATGGGAGTGGGCAAATATGCTTGTTTTATGCAAATGTATGTATATATTTATTATTGAAAATCAATTAACAACACAAAAAGACAGATATTGTCCAGAAACCCTCACAGGTACTGCATTTAGCATAAAAAAATATGCTTAAATCATAACATGGCAAACTGCAGCCCAACAGACAACAACAGCTGTCAGTGTGTCAGTGTGCTGACTTGACTATGACTTGCCCCAAACTGCATGTGATTATCATAAAGTGGGCATGTCTGTAAAGGGGAGACTCGTGGGTACCCATAGAACCCATTTACATTCACTGATCTTG
The DNA here is from genome assembly GCF_015220745.1 of Sebastes umbrosus. Classification (NCBI taxonomy): domain Eukaryota; kingdom Metazoa; phylum Chordata; class Actinopteri; order Perciformes; family Sebastidae; genus Sebastes; species Sebastes umbrosus. The sequence goes on along the minus strand of NC_051277.1, from coordinate 3,595,614 downwards.
GGGTCAGAGGTCAACGGACCCTTTTCAAAATGGCCATGCCAGTTTTTCCTCGCCAAAATTTAGCATATGTTTGGAGCGTTATTTAACCTCCTTCACAACAAGCTAGTATGACATGGTTGGTACCAATTGATTCTTTAGATTTTATAGTTTCATAAATGATGCCAGTATCTTCACTCTAGTTTTAAAACTGAGCCCGCTACAACCTAAAAATCATATCAATACGTTAAAGAAATTAGTGGCGTTAAAACAAATTTGCATTAACGCATTATAATCCAGTACTTTATAAATCTGAATCAGACATCTAGCACATATTCCAGAGGGTAGGAAAAAGAGCTGGATGGTTTTCAAGTCTGTCTTAAAACAACTGTCAGATGCTCCTGTGAACATTTGAAACAGTGAAATCGTTCCTCCTGTTCATAAGGGTCATTAAGAGATCCCTTCCTAACGCCATTGCAATAGGTGCTATAAGTTCTTGTCCTGTGCAAAAATACATTCCAAATGTTAGCATGACACTTCAGAGTTAATCAGATCAAGTGGGTATCTTCCAAAGTCACAGTGTTTTAGTGCAGAATTCCCTCTTTGTGTTTCTATCCCTCCGTTACAGCTCGACACAGAAAGACTCTCCGGAGGAAACACAAAGAGGGAAAATAAAAGCATTGTGACTCTGCGTGATACCGACTTCATTCGTATAACTGGGAGTTTTGAAGTCTCAAATAAGCAGCACATAAACTTTATAACATTCTTTTGAACAGAACAAGGACTGTGGATTTTGCGTTGGAAACAGGTTAGGAAAGGTTCTCTTAAAGGCCAGAATCAACATGATTAGACCAAGCAGTTTCAATGTTCATATGGGCACCTTTCAAAGAAGACCGACTTAGAAAAATGTGAACCCATCCTTTAAGTTTAAGTCTTACATTTTTGTGATTGACACATTTGAGCAGCACCAGCTCCCTGTAGGCACGCTTAGCATGGGTCTGGTTCTGGAAGGGCCGACACAGCTTCTTCACTGCCACTGGTATACCAAGGACTGTATCTAGAGCAGAGCTGGTCACACATCGTGTAGAGGAGGGAACAGACAGAGACAAAGGTCATTATCAAAGAAGAAAATAAATGCATCCTGCAGAGCTAAAGCTGACTCACAATCAACTTGACGAGAAAAAGTTGCAGGTAATCAAGTCCCCAGAGAAGAGGAATCAGCATAAAGCATACTTGCCAACCTTCAGACCTTAAAAAGGGGAGGATTTCAAATCCAAAGTGGGGGTGTGGGGGTTATTATAACAAAATAATAAGTACACTGCAACAGCATTTTTATGTTAAACTTTTGATTTTACCTCCCAGGAATGAAAAGTGAATAATTCTCCCCTCTGGTGTGAACTTGGCGTGTGAACCTCTGGTATAAACAATTCATCTGTTTTTATTTATTTTTGCTCCTGCTTGAGTATTTCTCTCTCTTAGTACTCTCCATTTCTCTCTCTTTGTAATGATAGTAATAATAACAATACGTTTTATTTGGTGGCGCCTTTCAGGACACCCAAGGACACCTTACGAAGATAAAATAATACTGGAACAGATAAAAAAACAGCCTGACACGATGAAAACACCAGCAGAGTGAACATAACAAGAGACATCTAGTCAGACACGTACTGTATGAGAGGGAATAAAACAGTAACGATGTTGAGGGACAGTAGGGATGAGCATTCCAAGCAAAAATACTATTCAAAAATCACTGGGAATTAGTCGATTATTATTTGAAAATCACCGCATAAATGAAGTGTTTTAAGGTGAGTTACTACCTTTTGCAGACATGGAATAGAGTTGTGACAATTGCTTACAGTTTAGAGAATGTTAAAGCTGCAGTAGGCAGTATATATTTTTGGCATCATTGGGCAAAACTTCCATAATAACCTTTCAGCATATTGTAATTCAAGTGTTGTGAGAGATCACTAGACTTCTGCTCGTCCTCATGGCTCTGTTTACAGGCTTTAGAAATATAGCCCATGACGGAAGACTTTGACCAATCACAGGTCATTTCATTGAGAGAGCGTTCCTATTGGCTGTGCTCCGGTCACGTGACCGGAGCTTGGCGTTCCTCCAACAGATTTTTCAATGGCGGCCGCGTCACAAACTTTCTCATTTTACAGCTAAACCGTGCACTACAAGATGATCCTGAGAACATCTGAGGAGAGAAATAGGCATTAACGTAACAGAATATTGATTCATATCTGATCAGCGCTGCCTAGTTTGACCGTTTGGTCGGAGTTTGCGAGTGATTGACAGCCGGCTCTCATAGACGGCAGCTGGACAGCAGACCTCAGATGCCGTTAGGAGCACCGGAGGACACAGAAGCACATGATTTTTTTCAGGTTACCTGTTTCATGTCCTACTGTCACGATATAGCAACCGTTTTATAAAAAATAACTTTTTTTAATCATATTTGCTCCGATCTCGCCTACTGATGCTTTAAGACTGTTTCAAAAAATGAGCCAAAGCAATTGAGTAAAAGTGTAAAACCACCCTGGGCCAACGACACTAAATCACTAAATGCTAATAAAAGTCCAGCCTCTCACCAGACGATGCCCTGGGCCCCGGAGCCGATGGCGCGGAGCTGCTCGTAGCGCTTGAGTACAGTGAAGGTGGAGTCTCCCACCTGAACGCTGTAGAACTGGCCCTCCGCCTCACTCATCCTGCTGAACAGTCAGGACCACCAGCGCTGTCTGCCAACAAGACCCATACAGAGAGGAGAAACACAGATTAACACCAGAACAACATGACCAGCCACTTCAGCAGTACACAAAATCATCTGTCTCCAAATGGCCGTGCAGAATGGTAAACAATTTATAGCACGCTAACATCAGCGTGATGAGGTTACCGCACTTATAAAGAAACTTGAAACCTTTTTTTCCAGTCCACTGAATCACTCCAATGATCCGCAGTGAATGGCAGGGCCTAATATGGTTCCATCTGTCAGGCCCTGGCATCACTCCCTCAATTTTTAGCCCAGTCCTGAAGCCAAGCAATCTATCATCGCTTTCTGCCCAGTTTGTTCATCTGACAACGGTAACAGTGGATTGGAGCTGAAGTCGAGGCTGTAAATGTTTTCGTATGTGTGAGTGTGTGTGTGTGTAGTGGAGAACAGAGGCAGCTGACAGCTTGGTGTTCCCGAGGCTCTCGCTGCCGTATCTAAACTCATGCTGACACACTCCTGCTCAGTAAACACACACATAACACACACACACACACACCGATGCAGGCAGCAATTAAGCTCGTCATTATTCTTTGATTTGCATCCAGCTTCATAACAAGTGTGTGTGTGTACGGCCGTCAGCATTGGGATGAGCACATGCTAACTGATTCATGCTAATACATGTTAACACGTGATGTGTTTCAAAAGTGTCAGTGTTAGCATTGATTCCTCAGGCAGGAAATGGAGGAGGAGGAGTATTATTCTTGGCCAGGGTTTGTGTGTGTGTGTGTGTGCGTGTGAGTGGGCGAGGGCACACAATCGTGTAGCTATGCAACAGCGAGCAGTCACGGCTGTTTGTCATTCCTTGGGAAAACAGCCACAGGTTAAATGTCTGTTTGACAGACGACAAGGACATGAACACTAAAGAAAGAAGCAGCAGGGGAGAGGTTATGATCAAATAGAGCCAAAAAACACCTCAAGCAGCGTGAATTGTAAAACCACTCAGTCTCAGCTTTGACTCCGTGACGGCACTAGAAAGAACTGCAGCAGAGTGAGCAGTGAGCTCCATCAGTAAGTAGAGGTGGACCGACTGTCAGCTGACCGACTTGACTGGTATCGCATTTAGTTTGGAATTATTAGTTGAGAGCATAGATGTGTAAAGAGAACTGGATACAGCTTTGGGAGGAGGGTTCCTGTGCATTCCTATGAGAGTTGCTCAGTGGCGCATGAAGCCAAAATGGCTCGACTGCCAAGTGATAAAATCCCCGGATCATCCGGCGATTTTCCGCATCCATTGGGCTCACAGAGCAGGCGCAGTAGCGTTTCCTTTTAACTCCGCCTCCCAGCCCTCAGTCCAGCCTCGGTCTGTGTCTCATTCACATGAACGGAGGAAGGGAAATAATTCGGCTATTAGTGCATTTCACGTGATAGTTCGTTGTAGTACTGTCGTTTGACCACTACGAAAATTTGCTTCAAAGCCCGGCGCACTTCCTGGAGGCTTGAGAGAGGGAACATTATGATGACATCGACTATGAATGAACAACAGCCAAATCTGCAGCCTTGTTTATCAATCAAAAGATTAAAGATAAAGCAAATAAAGCAAATGATGGTGTATATTACTATCATTATTATTATTATTATTATTAATAGTAGAAAAAGCAGTAGTAGCAGTAGCGTAATTATGACTGGTGATTAAAGAAACAAGTCTTAATAGTATTTAAGACTCAAGGTCTATTATTTGCGGAATCTTTTTTTTCATTTGCATTTTTTGTATAAATAAATAAATGCAATATAAAAGAAAAAGGCAAAGACAGGAGTAATAAACTTTTGGAAATGTTTTCAACAATAGTTTAATAATATTTATCATGACGCAGCGAAGTCTGTCACCATCTTCGTTCAATCATTTTTATATTGATCTAATTAAATACATTAAAATAAAAATAAGCAATTTACTGAACCCCACACTGTCTCTCATCTCCTCTTCAAACACACATTAGAATATGCCACCACGAATACACAAACCCTTCCACTACATCATTCAGTTCATTTCCATTAAACAACAGAGTTTCCCAGCTTGTTATTTTGTGCATCTAGTTGAGGTATTTCCCACTGTGTTTACGACTTCAGTTGATTGTGTTATCTTATCCCACAGAGTCTCAGCTTGTCGTCTCGGTTTATTTCCTATAGTTATTCTGAATAGTTTGTCTCTTTTATCAGCCCAGGATTTTAAATATCTAATGAACATGCCATCTTTTCTCTTTAATGTGTTGCTTAGTAAACACTGAAAGAATATGGCTTCAGATGTAGTCGGTGTGGGTCTGCAACCGCACCATTACTCAGATGAAAAATGAATCCTTCTCATCTCTATCTACTTTCTTCCTCTGCCTCCCCGGCGTTTTCTCCTCCTTCTCACACATGCGCATCCAGCTGGCTCTCACACTACACCCAAGGGGAGAGCTGCAGAGACCTTTACTTTCTTCGTGCTTCTCTCACTCTTTCCATTTTCCTCAGCTTTGTCTTCATTGTATGCCCCTGACATTCCCTCGCTCCTCTGCCCTTTCCTGGGCTTCTCCCATCTCCCCTGTGGCCTCCTCAAAACCCCACTAAGGGACTGAATGGTACTGACAGATATGAATGCTATGATTATCAAAGCAGAGCTTTTCCCACTTGATTACATAATTGTTTAAAATGCAGGTGCAGCAGAGACATCATGCTAAAACCTTGGCTATGCTCAATTAGAATAAAATGAAAGTTTCCCTCGACATGCAGGCAGCATGGATTCTAGGCCACAGCACATAAACACTTTGCGCAACAAATATCCTGCAACACCTTTCCCTCTGAGAGAAATACTGGCTCTGCTGTTTTAGCTTGGAGGCTGCATTGGCTAAAAGTGGCACTTTGATATTTTTCTCCAGTATTACCTCAACGTCTGGTGCACCGATTCACAACACACACATCAAGCTAAAGAACACTATGAATGGGGCCATTAATCATAACCAAAACCCATTTCAGCTGCAGCAGCAGGCACAGCAGTATGTACAATCCTTCACTTGCTGCCAAGCTAGGCACGACTAAATGTACAGTTGACTCAGCACAGATATATGGACACCGACAGGGAACAACTGGAGTGAGGAGGAAAAATTGCATGTAAGCTCAGAAAGCCAGACAGACACCAGCAGGCATCGAGGAATTTGTTCAAATGCAAAGGGGATTCGATTAGTGTAGATGAAAGTCAATGTCCCCAAGGGAAACCGAGGCCTTTGCAGGTAGGCTACAAGAGGGACAAATCAAAGACTTAAAGGTAGTGCTGCGATGTGATCACAGCATGAACCATAGCAGTGCAATCACATCACTTGACCTCAGTAATAATGACAGTATCATGAAACAGCTAATAGGCCGACTGCAACATTCAATTTCATTATCTACAACACATCATTATGAGGTGGAAATCATACCCATACAAAGGCTAAATACCATAAAAGGAGAGGACAGATACCAATACTAGGGCAGACAATTAAACGAATAATAATGGTGAACACGATTTTGGCTTCAACAAGATATTAAACCTGATCACTAACAATGTTAACTGCCTACGAAACTAGTGCTGAACGATTAATACAACGAGTAATACAACGAAAAAAAAGAAGTTGTTTTGTTAATGCTATTTATTACGCGGTTTTGTTGAATACTTGATCCTGGAAGGCCTACAAAAACACGTCAACCCTGGAGCACTCTATAAGCAGGATATTGTACAGCGAGAAGGCCATAGTTGTGAAATAAACCCCTTCAGGGTGATGCAAGACCGCATCGCCCTGAAGGGGTTTATTTCACAACGATGACCAACTCACTGGCTTCACAATATCTCTTACATAATCTAACCAACCAGAGGGTGGGAAGCACCTGGGCCCATGGGCTTCACATGCACGCACGCTGCCCTACTTATCACGTGACATTATGCGAATGAATGCTACGCCACGCGCAGGCGTTGATGCTCACAGTAATACCATGTGAAGATGGCCATCAAGTGCAATCCACAAGTTGTCAAGTGGTAGTAAATGTACAGTCAGTGTAGGTTTCAGTTCGTCTGTGAATAAATGCTGCAGCTCCTCAAGACCCAAGTTAAGTTTCTGTGTCTTGCTTCTCGACCGCGGAAGTCTGGAAGCTGAAGCAGGAACAGTTAACAACACATTTACAACGAGGCTTTGAGTTGACTAAATATTTATATCATATTTTAGTGGTAGAGCCATAGTCAGTGTGCACTTCAGTTTGTTACAATACTGTTACTGGCTGGTGTCGCCCCTTCAGGTGGACCCCATGGGACCTTATCTTGGAAAAAATATGAACGGTAGTCAACGGAGAGGGATAAATATTCTTTTGATCCCGTTTGAATTGCGCCACGAATCACACATATGATGTTTGTCAATTTAAAACATAATTTTGCAAGTCAAGAAAGTCTCAGTTTGTCGTAGTCTCATTTAGTTTTGTGTGAAACTGCTCAGTGAACTACATCTCTCGTCTCGCACAATATACGTCACCAACACTAGCTAACTTAGCTATGACCAGGCACAGATGAAACGTTATCTGACCTGATGTGTTTTATCCAGCGACTCCTGGTCTTTTTATCAGACAGGAAGAGAGAGAACAATCAGACCCGTTGCTGGTGTGAGTACATCGTAGCTTCAACGAGAGAGACGTCACTACGCTATGAAGAGACATCATTTTATGTGCACTGAGTATTTGTCACTCCTTATAATTTAGAATATGCATGAAAAGATGGCAGGCAGTGTTTCCTTCCTTGTCCCGCAAAATCCATAGCTATGAATGCATATGGTTTTGTTTATTTCAACGCTTCTCTTATCAAGGAGTTGATAAGAGAAGTGACCTTCAGCATCCTCAACCCAAGCTCATCATCATGAATGCTGTCCAGTTCAGTCCAGTGCAGCCTTGGGGTCTGACGTGGCCTTGGCTGGCTCAGTTGGGAGTCAGTGAGCTGGCTAAGATATCAGATTAGCATGGCCTGAAGACTCAGCATCTCATCCTGATGTGGCAGAGTTACAAAACACACACACACAGGGGCATCTACATCCAGGCTGCTGCTGCAGAGATGTCTGCTGAGACTGTACCACCAGTCTCTAGAAGAAGATACTAAAGATGTGTTAAAGGTACTATAAGTAACATTTTACATGTATTAATCACTTTATATTGCCAATGTGTGAATGGATTGTAACGTGATTTAAAAAACTGAGACCTTCCTCGACTTTCTCGGTTGCCTATAACAGCCTGTGGACTGATTTCTGATGCACCGATAACGAGGATTTTCTGAAAGTTAAATACAGTACCTTTAATGGGGAAAAGGATGCCAGCAGTACCACGTGTTGCTTGACACGTTTCTAGAAACAATCTTGTTATCCTCTCATGTGTACTGCATGTACTGTGTGTACTGCATGTACTATGTGTACTATGATTTCACTGTACTGTTGGCTAAAACAACCAAAAGCTTTGACATGCGTCAGACTGTAGACATGATTTGTTGACAAGCTGAAACTTGCCTCTTGACATGCCAAATATAAAATATAGCACTAGAGTTAGCTCTCATTCTCTACAACTGTTTTCTTGGCAACTTTGGTTTAAAAACCTGAGAATACTCGGCCTACATTAATGTCATTCATTTGACTCACTGTAGATACATTAGTGTAGGTCTACATGGGTAAGTTGTAACCTTAAGTTATAACATAACATTGGTGTAAAACGGAGAAAATGCGAAATTTCCACACGCAGCATGCCTACTCTCTCACACACACGCACAAAGGTATGAAGTCAACCGTGTATGACACACCGCGGCCGCAGCGCCGCTGACACCCGATACTGGTATTGATACATCCCTATTCGTAACGTTAGCTGATAAAGTAATTTGCAAACTACAAGTTGGTTAGTATCATGGAGCCAATGGTCCAGATAAAATATAGCACATTATGTAAAGGGATAATGCCGAGGGGTCCGTTATCAGGAATTAATGGACGACGTGGAGAGACGTCAGGATGCTGACTGCAGTTCACTTAACGGCCACAGGTGTCATTAATAATGAGGATTTTCTGAAAGTTACATACAGTACCTTTAATGGGGAAAAAGGCAATCTTGTTATCCCTTCATGTGTACTGCATGTACTGCATGTACTGTGTGTATTATGTACTATGATCTCACTGTACTGTTGGCTAAAACAACCAGAAGCTTTGACATGCTTCAGATTGTAGACATGACTGTAGACCTGATTTGTTGACAAGCTGAAACTTGCCTCTTGACATGCCAAATAAAAAATATAGCACTAGAGTTAGCTTTCATCATCTACACCTGTTTTCGTGGCAACTGTGGTTTAATAAACCTGAGAATACTCGGCCTACATTAATGTCATTCATTTGACTCAATGTGTATTGTTTATTGTTTTGTTTATTTGTTTTGCACAATTTAAGACTATACAACATAACAAATAAATAAATGAAAAATATAAAGTACAGGAAGAGGCAAAAAAAAACCCACTGGGCTTATCTGAAGCCTCCACCTAGAGACAAGATTAATAGAAAAAAATAATATGACTACATAATACTGATAACAAACAATTAGGACAAGATATATATAATAACAACAATAACAATACAGTAAATATATAAAACAAGATAAGTGTGTGTGTGTGTGTGTTATGTGGAAGTGTATGGTTAGTGTTTGTGAGGATATTGATTTAATATCTATTTTACAAGTGTAATTACCTCTGTTTACATTACATCTATTTTTATATTTTATACCTCTTGTGTAATACCTCTGTTTATATTTATTTATTACATCTACTTTACCTGTTATATCTACTTTACCTGTTTTATTTGCTTTATAACTGTTATATGTTTTACCTGTTATATGTTTTATCTGCCTCGTTTAGTCTTGTCAAGTATTTGTTTTAAAGCACTGACCAGAAGTGGCAACTGTGAATCTGGTTGTATTTAATAGGATGACAATAAAGCTTTCTATTCTATTCTATTCTATAAAATGGTGAAAAATGTGGATCAGTGTTTCCCAAAGCCCAAGATGACGTCCTCAAATGTCTGGTTTTGTCAAAGATATTCAGTTTACTGTCATAGAGTAAAGAAACCAGAAAATATTCACATTTAAGAAGCTGGAATCAGAGAATTTTGTCTTTTCTTCCTTAAAAAAATGTCTCCAACCAATTATTAAAATAGTTGGTGATTAATTTAATATTTGACAGCTAGTCGATGAATTGTTACCTCTAGTGTAACCCTTCTGTTTATATGTATTTATTACATCTACTCTACTTATTTTACAAGTGCAATTACCTCTATTTACATTACATCTATTTTTATATTCTATACTTCTAGTGTAACTTCTAGTGTTATTTATTACATCTACTTTACCTGTTTTATTTGCTTTATAACTGTGTCTGGTTTACCTGTTATATGTTTTACCTGTTATATGTTTTATCTGCCTCGTTTAGTCTTTAGTCAAGTATTTGTTTTAAAGCACTGACCAGAAGTGGCAACTGTGAATCTGGTTGTATTTAATAGGATGACAATAAAGCTTTCTATTCTCTTCTATTCTATTTCTATTCCATAACATAACCCTGAGAAAACTCGGCCTACATTAATGTCATTCATTTGGCTGAATGTTACACTAGTGTAGGTTTATATGGGTAAGTTATAACCTTAAGTTAGAACATAACATTGGTGTAAAACTGCTATATGTCCCCGCGCAGCAGCATGCCTCCTCTCACACACACACAGAGGTATGACGTCACCGGTATGACACACCGCGGCCGCAGCTGGTCTAACGGTCAGAATCAACGGTTAACAGCCAGAGTGACGCGAACATGAACGCCGGTTGAATCCACGTCGCGTTCAGTCGGTTATAAAGTTACCGAGGCCTTCACTCCCCCGTCTTTAACACTTTATGTCGGATCAATGCGGTAGTGAGAGGCCGGGGCTGAACTGAAAGCTGTGACGGACCAACGGACCAACGGTGAACGGTTAACTAGCGGTTAGTGTCGGTTACCAGCAGACCTACCTTCTCCCGTCGCCGCTCCCAGGTCACTCCCATGCATCGAGAACACACAGATGAAACTCTCCCTCCGTAGACTCTACACTCGGGAAAGTTCAGCAGAACGGGCTGTCACGACCGGTAGAGCTTCCTAGCTAACTCCAGCGGCAGCACGGAGGAACGGAGGAGGAGGAGGAGGAGAGGAGGAGGTGGTGAGGAGGAGGAGAGGAGGTGCGGAGGAAAGGAACGCCACAACAAGCACAGAGCGAGAGAGAGCATGCGGGTGACGTCATCACGCACAGTTTACGTGGGCGCAAACTTTTTTTTTTTTTTTCTCTCCACACAAACTTTGTGGAAAAACTTTTTGTTCTGGATGTTACTTTATTTACTTTAAATATATAATATATAATATATATATATATATTATATATATAGTATATTTATTAATATATATTATATATATAATATAATATATTAAAACAAATATATATATATATATATATTAGTACAATTACTAATATATAAATATATATATTTATATGTATACTAGTACAATTACTAATATATAATTAGTAATTGTACTAATTATATAGTACAAAAATTTACAAAAATATATATTTATATATATTTATATATATATATAAAAATATATATATATATATAATATAATATATTAAAATATATATATATATAATTTATAAATATATATATAATAATTTTAACTATTTGCCTTATTAATGCCTCGTAGTTTATAATATTGTAAGATGTATATAAGATTAAAAAAAAGGTAAAATCTGATGATTTTTTCTCCACAAAAACTTTGTGGAAAAACTTTTGGTTCTGGATGTTACTTCAAAATGTACTGACAGCAGAATAATATTTTTAATAATAATATTAATAATAATAATAATAATTTTAACTATTTGCCTTATTAATGCCTCGTAATTTATAAGATTGTAAGATGTATATAAGATTTTAAGATGTATATACGATGTAAAATCTGATTCTTCAAAGGAACTTTAGCTGTCAGAAAAATGTGAAAAATGTTTGCTTCTGTGATGTAGAAGTAGCATAAAATGGAAGTACTCCCCAATTAAAGTGCATGTACGCAGTACATCAAACTGTGTTTAAGTACTATAATTAAATAAATGCACTTATGTAGTGTTCCAAAAGATAAGAAGAGGTCTAAAGGGATAGCAAAATACACTTTTATTCTGTTGTGGATTTAAAATGTTTTGTGAACTGGCTCCATTACTGTCATTTCTGTCTGCAATATCTCTTTTATATGCATCCATAGACTGAACTAGCCACACTTTATGCATCTCATAATATATTACAAGCACAAACTAGACTGAATCGATGGTCATGCACGCTCATGCCACCTCTTGTCTCATCAATAAATAAAAAAAGAACTATACCTATAGCTATTATCCTCCTGTCGTAGTAATATATCATCAACATCTGATATTACTTATCACAACAAACACTGGCAGGTATAAGGAGAAATAGGGAATAACAACGGCAGACTTTGAATAGAATGCTTTACTTATTTATTTATTGATTGATAGTGCCTGCTTATATCTATAAAACATACAGTATAAAATACAATCACAGTTAAAAGATATAAATCAAACCCTCTCTTAAACCCTTATAAAATAAAAAAGATCAGATAAATACAGAATATTATTATTATTTTTATAAACCCATACAAACGGCTGACAAAATAAAAGTATTGAAAGTCACGGTATATTATTATTTTTTTTGCTGCACGAGTGCAGCATGAAATAATTCTCATGGATGTGTATGGAAATGCTCCAACCTATGACGAGAATAAGTGTAAAAGAAAGAAAGGTTCATGCTCTACCATGAACGGACTTTGGAAAAACTGCAATTCTGTTAAACAGAATAGACATACAATATATTTTTAAATTAAAAATGAAATAACAATCAAAATGGAGCAGAAACATTACACAAGAATCAAGTAGTGATGTGAAAGTCAGATTGAGGAATTTCTTTCTGGTATCGTTTCTGCTAAACAACATTGAAGTTATGGGCTTCATGGCCCATCAGGCACAGTGACGTGGATGTGCAGCGTAATATTATTTAAAAAATGAGATCTTCATAATTCAGAGAACTCTCTGGAATAAAAACTGTTTGATTCCTACATTTCCCATTATGTAAAGAGAGGTAAGATGCCCCCAATATACATAAGAAATTCATAAAACAGAAAGAGAATAAATCACCTTACTCATGATTGTGTGCATACGTAATGCACATTTGGTCCCCATATTGCACAACTGTAAACACTTCAATACACCATATCAATGCTTCTCTGCTAAGCCTGTAGTGTGTGTGTGTTTCTGGCTCATCTTGAGATAAGAAAAAAAGGCACAGCATGTTGGTTGCTTTGGATGTGTGAATGTTGTTTTCATAGATTGTTACGCGAGGCCTCAGTGGCACTGGCACGTCCTCAGCAGTGTTTTGGTCGGATTCGGACTTCACATTTCTGTCTTTTTTTTTTTTTTTTTTTTAAATCATTGTACCGTATACCTCACACTCACTCTCACCCTCGTCCATGTTCACACGCAAACAAAGTGCCCTACTTTACCCCGCTCTTGCTACACACACACACACACACACACATACATACACACACCTACATACGTACATACATACATACATACTGAACGAATTGCACACTTGTACGGGTAAATCTATGAGCCTCCTTTCTCCTCTCCGTTGCTTTGTGAACTGTTATTATTCCACGGTCACAGATTTGGCCAAGTTTCTTGGAAAGTCAACCTGCAAGAAGAAAAGAAAACGGTTTGTTTGAGCAAATAACAACACATTAAGTTCATTCGCTGTGTGTTAAAGCTTCAGTAGTCAGTATATATGTTTGGCATCATTGGGCAAAAATCCCATAATAATCTTTCAGCATATTGCAATCCAAGTGTTCAGAGAGATAACTAGACTTCTGCTCCTCCTCATGACTCTGTTTTCAGGCTTTAGAAAATCTAGCCCATGACGGAGGCTTTGACCAATCACAGGTCATTTCAGAGAGAGAGAGCGTTCCTATTGGCTGTGCTCTGGTCATGTGACCAGAACTTGGCGTTCCTTCAACAGATTTCACAATGGCGGCAGCGTCACAAACTTTCTCATGTTACAGCTAAACCGTGCACTACAAGATGATTCTGAAAACATGTGAGGAGAGAAATAGTCATTAACGTAACATCATATTGATTCATATTTGATCAGCGCTGCCTAGTTTGACCGTTTGGTCGGAGTTCAGAGTGATTGACAGCCGGCTCTCATAGACGGCAGCTGGACAGCAGACCTCAGATCAGCTCTTACTGCTTGTTTTCCTCCGGTCTGTGAAATCTTGCAGATGCCGTTAGGAGCACCGGAGGACACAGAGGAACATGATTTTGTTCAGGTTACCTGTTTCATGTACTACTGTCACGATATAGCGACCGTTTTATAAAAATAACTTTTTTTAAATCATATTTGCTCCAATCTCGCCTACTTCAGCTTTAATTGTATTCTCTGAATGTTAACATAACATACTGCTTACTTACTTAAAAATACGCTTTCCCTTTTACATTTAAACACACATTAACAAGCTATAGAAAAGCTGGATAACAAATGGTGCAACAGAGGACGGATCAGCTCTCACTGAAGTGTAAAAAGAAAAGCCGCAACGCACACATTGAGTCACTGACCAGTTCCTGTTCTTATGATAAGAAAGGTCACTGATTACACACGCCACAACTGTGTAAACTGTGTAAAAACCATCGTCCAGCATGTTGAGAGATGAAACGTAGATTATATATATGCCACTACTGTAATAATTAATTAACTGCAAGCAATAAATAGCCTCCCAGAGTCTTTTGCTGCATGCAATATACATTCCATTGACATGTTGAAATTATACTTTGATATTAATAATTATTGTTAAATTAAAAACACAAATGTTAAGGAAGAAGTGTTCAGATATTTTACTTAAGTATAAGTAGCAATACCACAGTGTAGAAATACTCTGTTACAAGTAAAAGTTCTGCATTCGAAATTTTACTTAAAAGTACAAAAGTATTAGCATCAAAATATATACGTAAAGTACCAAAAGTAAATATACTCATTATGCAGAATGTCCCATTTAAGAATAATGTATATGATATTATTGGATTACAATTAGTGATGCATTAATATGACTAATAATACATCATCATTTATTTGTTGATTATATTTTGTATCATTAATCTGAATCTGCAAAGTAACTAAAGTTATCAAGTAAATGTAGTGGAGTAAAAAGTACAATATTTCCCTCTGAGTTGTAGTGAAGTAGAAGTAGAAAGTAGCATAAAACTGGAAATACTCAGGTACAAGTACCTCAAAATTGTAATTAAGTAAAGTACTTGAGTAAATGTACTCAGTTACATCCCATCACTGGTTAAAAGCACTTCAGACTTAGCATAGCATTAAAACTAATATGCAACAATATTAAAGCCATAAACAAACAGGTGCAACTGAAAGCATTTGAATAGCAAATTCTACAGTGTTTTTTGAATATATGTGCATTTAAAGCTCATATTCCTAATCAGTTTTGTGTATAGACAAAATTAATATTGTTATAATTTTCATAGTATAATATTGCTATGTGACTATAGCTACTGACCTTTTCAAAAATGACATGATAAAAAGCTCATATTTCATTGTTTGTATGATCTCAGATCAGATCAGTGATCAAATTAGCAGACAAAAAGTTTGGTTGATAAAAAGATAAAAAGTACTTTAAGTTATAAAAAGACTGTTTTCCATACACAGTGAGCGTTTGTACAGATAGCTTGAGTCAAAAACGGCGTTGACTACTTACATCAAATCCTCGCAGGACGGCCAAGTGGAAGGACAGGAGCTGCAGGGGGATGACGCTGAGGACGCCCTGCAGACAGTCCACAGTGTGCGGCAGCTCGATTGTGTCGTAGGACATCTGACTCATCTCAGGGTCGTCCTGGCAACAGAGGATGATGGGTCGACCCTGATGGAGAGAAACAACATCAGTCAATTCATTTTGTTTGATTTGCTGCACTGTAAATGTGTGTGAAAGTGTCCAGGTGTGTGTGTTTCAGTAGAGAGTGTTTTGTTTTTTTTACCGATCTGGCGGTGACTTGTTGCAGAGCGTTCTGGCACTTGGTGTAGCAGGCGTCTCTCATGATGATCATGATGACCGGCATGTCTTTGTCTATAAGTGCCAGAGGACCGTGCTTCAGCTCGCCGGCCAGGATGCCCTCGGAGTGCATGTAAGTGATCTCCTTGATTTTCTGCATTCGAGTAGAAAGAATAAAAGTAGCTCAGAGCATTATAATAACATATAATATTTAACAGAACACATACAGCACCACCGACAATACAACTCTGTTATGTCATCTGATGTTTATCCTCTGTCCTCGTATTGTTATTCTAGGACAGTGGTTACCAGCCTTTTGCTAAAGGGACCCCTTTTTCTATCATTGAATATGCTGACGACACCTTACTAAGTGACATATATTATGGATATTTCATATTATATTCAATGCATAACATAACAGTACAGAACAACTAATAAACTGTACAATTAACTCAAATTGGGAACGCAATAACAGCAGGAAGTTTGTGTAAAACAAGCAATTTGGATGACTTTTGAGCAAATTATTTCCTGTGAATATTAATCCTATTTGGGTTAATTGTACAGTTTATCAGTTTTTCTGTACTATTATTGTTATGCATTGAATATAATATGAAATATCCATAATATATGTCACTTAGTCAGGGGTCGTCAGTTTATAAACTGAACAATTAACCCAAGTAGTGAATGCATAACAGCAGGAAGTTTGTGTAAAAATTAGCGATTTGGATGAATTTTGATTATTTCCAGTGAATATTGCATCAGAGATGAGTTTTCCTGTTATTTTTAGGAACTTTTAATACAAATCTCTGTCTGTATTATGTATTTTTTTAACAATCATACATACTTAATAGGCTTCTTTTTTGACAAATTCAGTGTTTTTTTCTCATTGATGCGTGGCCGTTGTTCTATTAGCTCCGTGGTTGTTTTAACTGCGTACTTTTCTAATGCAGAACGAGGATAACAGAGGAGAAGGTCTGTGAATATAACTCGTGTTCAGGTCTTCACCGTTATCGCCCTGATTCTGTTTATATCTTAAATAGTAATCCAAACTTTAGAAATAACAATTTCATTTAGTTTTCTTCACAGAAATGAAGGAAAAGCTGAGATATAGGCCAACTGTGTAGATATATTTTTAAAAGTTTTCTTCCGGTGAAGCTTTAGCGACCACTAAGTGGGGGTCAGGTCAGGTTGGGAACCAGTACTCTAGGAGAAGTGAATTGCAGTTTTTTGACAGACTACTGTGGCGTTCTCGACTCACCAGCGCCCCCTCTAGGCAGGTGGCGTAGTGGAAACCTCGGCCCATGACCAGTAGAGACCTCTGCTCGTACAGTTCATCAGCGATGGACTTGATCTTTTTATCCAGGGCCAACACCTGCTTTATCAGGTCTAGGAGAAGACAAGAGGGATGGAGATGGTGGTTTTATGTTAACAGTGAGACTATATTAAACAAAAGATAAATCATTTTGTTAGTGGTGGTCGAACACGGTTTATGTTGAGACCCTGAAGGCTTTGCATTTGTGATTTTGCTGGTGTTTGTTGGACTGACCAGGTAGCACCTTCAGGCCGTTGATGATCTCCAGTCGTCTCTGCTGAAGGGAGATCCTGTCCTCGCTCATCATCAGGCCGAACATGATGAGGGCCACAAACTGACTGGTGTAGGCCTGGATCACACACACACACAGGAAACACTCATATAACTCCAAGCGTTGCTGAACGGTGCAGCAAATAACACACAACTTATCATTAAATTGAAGGCAAAGTGCTGTTAATACTGCTGGACAACTTATATTAAGTATGTTGTTTTGCTTATTACTGTTGTCAGATTCTTAAAAAACTGATTTTATAAAGTTATGAGACAGTATAAAAATATACCTTGGTGCTAGCCACTCCTATCTCAGGCCCGGCGTTGATGTGGACTCCGCAGTCTGTTTCTCTACAGATGGAGCTGCCCACGGTGTTGGTTATACCAACCGTCAGGGCACCTTGGCCCTTACAGTAGCGTAGCGCCATTAAGGTGTCTGCCGTCTCTCCTGAGGGAGCGGAGGGAATGAAAAGATATGCTTACAATGCAGAATTACAGCACAATAAGGTCGCTGTTAGAAGTAACACACAAAAAGATGATGATACTGTCAACAGGTTTCACATAGGACCATGACATGACCACACTGCCTGCCACAAGAATCAACAGTGAATTAGTGCAAATGGTCACAACATACTAATACCTTGGGAATTGAAATAGACAATAAACTTAACTTCGGGGACTGTGCGGCTTCAAAAATCAGGAAAATGCAGCAGAGAATGTACTTTTTTTTAACGCAAACTTAACCATTTTAATGTAAACTGTTGGTTTTATACATCAGTCAGTGCAAACAGGACAACGGGAAAAAATCATGGGTATTGACCAAGAAACAGCCACTAGTCGGTTCACCAAACTTATCCTACAACAAAAATGGGATTTTTTTTTACAGTATAGAAGCTATCCCCTTCACTCCAATTACAGACGCAGCAGCAACCTGACCCTTCAAAATAAAATCTGAACAAGTAAATAAAAGAACTCTTTTATTCCTCAAGCCATCGGCCTGTATAACATGCAGCTGGATCCACTGGTCTCTTAGCTGGTCACTTGCACTTTTGCACTTTTTTATCATATTTGACGTTAAAGTGGGTTGCTTGTTTTATATTTTTTTATTTTGTTTTATTTTTTATATTTTTTTATTTATTATTATTATTTTTAATTTATTTATTTTATTTATTTAGTCTCAGTCTCAATGTGATCAAATGTGTTTTATTACAAGTATGTTATGGTCTTATTCCGTATGTTATGCTATCGTTTTTATTATTTTTACTGTGGACTTTATGTCGTCCTCATGTCTGGAGTACTGGACATAAAATATATTTCCCTGTGTGGGAAAATAAAGTTGATCTGAATCTGAACAACCCAGTTTCATAGTCAGATCTGTCTTAAAAGCAAAGACCATCATTTACATTTTTGTTTTTTTTGATGAATTAAAATCCAACAAAATTAAACCAGTGACCTCAGAAGACAAAAATAAGGTCTTTTTTTCATGTTTTGTTTTTTCACCTGACTGGCTGATGAAGAAGCAAACGTCGTCTCTAAAAACGGGCGTGTTGCGGTCCAGGAAGTCGCTGGCCAGCTCCACCATGACAGACAGCTCCGTCAGCTCCTCCAGGATCTGTCTTGTCTGAACATCAGGGGGAACAAAAGCAGCAGTTTTACCATCATCATCATCATCATCATCATCACAACTTTGTGTTTTTTCACTAATCATAACCGTCTTTCTCCCAGAATGATCATCATCATGCATATCCTAACTTTTGACAGCTCTACTCACAGCCACTGCAGCGTGGAAGCTGGTGCCGCAGCCAATCACGATTAACCGTCTGCAACGTTTGATTTCTTTCAGGTGGTCCTTCAGTCCACCGAGAATCACTGAGGAAACAGAGGACATTTAAATACATGTTTTAGTCTCCGGCTCATACAGATTGCAATGGATCAGGGACCATTTCTCCATATGATTAAAACTTGAAGGTTTGAAAGATCACTAGTCACCTGTGTTGGTGTCAAAACAAATGCGTCCTCTCATGGTGTTGACGACGGACTCCGGCTGCTCAAAGATCTCCTTCTGCATGAAGGCATCAAAGTTGCCTGCAAAGAGAGGAGCACATACATGTACATCAGAGGCTGAAAAACTGTATTGTGTTTCCACTTTCAGCCATACGTGCAAACCCTCCCGAGACTCCTGTTTTTCATCGCCCTCTCCCGCTTTCCTCCCGGGATCACAGTTATCCCACATTTCTCAAGATTTATGACAAATGTTGACACTTTTTTTAGCCTTAGCCTCTCTCTGGAACTGAACAGTGTGTATAATCTCTACTGTTTCCACCCGGACGACAATAGAGCTACACCAACTGTCTGTTTATCAGCAGAAAAGAGCTGTCTACGCTCGCGAACACAGCGCAGTTTGAGCTCATGTTTAAGCTGCGCTCGACACAACATGCAGCGCCCAAAGTTGGGCTTTGCTCGATGCAGTGAAAAGCTGTCGTGGCGCGTTGCAAGCCGTTGGAAATAACGGGTTTCAGAGCGTAGTGGTAGCGTTTTGTCTGACTTCCAGTGAGTGAGAAAAGGAGAGAGAAATGGATAGAACTAAGAGAAAGATATAGTGTTGCATAAAAATGCTGCTGCAGTGTACTTATTATTTTGTTATTTTCACTCTTTTAAAGTCACCAGAATGAAGGAAACAAAGCTTTTCTGGGGGAGGACCCCCAGACTCCCTGTTTTGGTTTTGAAACCCTCCCTTTTTTTCATGGTCTCATGGTTGGCAATGTATGCTTTCAGCCAGCAGAGGGCGAGCTAGTCTACAAGCTAAACTTTGACTGGTAGCACTGCATGCTGCGTGTTCTCAGTGTATTCAGAAGGTGTGGTGGAAAAATACTTTTTAGGTATAAAATATGAAGTGTTTGTGCAGTGTTAACCGACCCTGAATTACTTTGTGAGCAACTGAAGACGTCTAATCAGAAACGTTATAAGATTGTTGTGTCTCAGTGTCTTGACGCAGGCATTGTGTTGTTGAGACTAGACGGCTCAGACGAGGAGCACACCTCCATCTGTGACCTTGTTTCTTGGGTATAATTGAGGTTGTAAAGATTGTTTTTTAACTCCATGTTACCGCTGGTGTGTCGGGTCTGTTTCCTGGTGCCAGTATTAAATGCATTCATTGTAAGGTGACACCAATAAGTGTTTTTCATTCACCAAAGTTAGTGTTCTTTAAAACCTCTGATCTCTGGTATGTTTTAACAAAACCCGGTAACACTTGGTACACATGGTAATTAGGTGATAATTAGCAAGTAACCTATTTGAAATTTCTTTGGAATTACTGCCAAATTACCCCAAAATATTTACCTCAAAATTTATCGAAAAACATTATATGCTAAAGTAGCATATAATGGTTAAAATAGAGCCCTTAGTCTTGAGAAGTAGCTGCTCTTCATCGGAGGTGGAAAACTAAAAGAAGATACTTCTGATCAAACACAAATCTCTCCATTGTGACTTATTGTCTACACAAATGTAACCTGGTAGCTGATGTCATGATTCAGGGATGTTTTTAAGAAATGATTATCTATTTATCAGAAGACATGGAAATAAAGCATATCAATTAACTTTGTATTCTTTTCCTGGAAAAATATTAAATAATTACCAGCTATTGGGAAATAGCGGAATTAAATAATGTTTATAATATAGTAATTTTTGAGGTAAACATTGGGGTAATTTGGCATTAATTTAAAAAAAAAAATTCAAATAGGTTACTTGCTAATTATCACCTTATTACCATGAACCTGTAAAAATGAAGTGTTACCGAATTTTGACATACTTGTACTCTACTTGAGTATTTCCATGTTCTGCTGCTTTAAACTTTTACCCCACTAAATCTCAGACAGAAATACTGTACTTTTTACTCCACTACTTTTACATAAACAGCACATGATTACAGTATATGATATGATGCAGTATACAATACTACTAATGTACCTAATAGTATGCAAAGTATCTCAAAGTGGCTCCACACTGACGACATTAAAACGTGTATTCATTAGTGAATAATGTAATATTCTATAATGATATAACACTATGAAAGGTGCCACTTTACTTTTGATACTTAAAGTATATTTTGCTGATTATACTTCTGTACTTGTACCTATAATGGAGGCCCTGATATTTCTACTTTTAATTAAGTAAAGGATGCCTTATCTTCCTTACTGTGTTACCCAATAATACCCTTTTAAGCACAACTAGTTGTCTAAAATAAAAATAAATGAATGTATTGTCCTCATGTCATGTTTATTGAGCGTTATCTGACCTTTCATGATCTGTTGCAGCTCCATCTGCAGCGTCTGGATGGCCCTCACCGGATCATCACCGACCTGCCGGTTCATCCTGTGGATGGAGAGTTTCCCGCCGGCCACCACGGCCATGTCGTTATCCTCCAGGTACAACACCTTGTTGGTGTGCTCAATGATGGCACTGTGGGGAGAGATAAGACGGGTACATGTGACGAGTCTGGTGTTTATAGAAGGAACTAAACGTGTTTCTTTCTTTCATTTCTTTTCCTCATACTTTGATGAATCTGGTGTTTTTACAGGGCACTAAACGTGTTTCTTTCTTTCATTTCTTTTCCTCATACTTTGATGAGTCTGGTGTTTATAGAGGGCACTAAATATGTTTCTTTTTTTTTAATTTCTTTTCCTCATACTTTGATAGAAATGATAGAGAGAAAGAGAGACTAAGAATTCAATGATACGGCAAACACAGACGATTGTAGTCTCACCTGGCGTCAGAGGCAAAGTAATACTCCACGGGCCTGCCATCCCCCACTGAGTTGATTTCGCTGGAGCAGTCGGGACGATTATGGCTGTTCTTCTCCTGGACTCCCTCCTTGAAGTGAGCTGCGGGGGTCAAAAGCCAAGAGGTCAAGGGGGTCAGAGGTCGCACAGTGACTTTGAGTGACTAAAGCAATCAAGATGTGCTCATCACTTGAATTCTTCCTCTCGACTTCCAGATGGAGTCAGGTCACCGCTGCGGTTATGGGTCTGTCATGTTGTGAAATTCTGATTTTTACGCTCCATAAGATCAGAAAAGGTTCGAGGTGGAACATAACAGCAGCTACCAGGAATATTTACAACGGATTAAGGTCAT
Organism: Sebastes umbrosus; assembly: GCF_015220745.1. NCBI lineage: Eukaryota > Metazoa > Chordata > Actinopteri > Perciformes > Sebastidae > Sebastes > Sebastes umbrosus. The sequence continues at coordinate 3,573,021 of NC_051277.1, read as the reverse complement.
AAATAAACGTCCGTATTGCTTTATAAACGGCAATAGAAAGATGATATTTGCCATCTTCTGTAGATTTCCAGTAAAGAAAAGACAAGAACAATGATCTTATTTGTAATAAGACGCATAAAGAAGATGTGTGGCAGTCAGATGTTATGAAAAGAGACGGGCCAAAGATAATTGAAGGGATTTGTTTTTTCGACCATTAAAACGACACGCCCTGCCTCGCACTTTGGACTGGTCTCAAATTAACCATTACGAACCATATATTTCAAGTATGCAGATAAGGCAGTGAGGACACAGTCCTGAGCACAGTCGAGATGAAGTACCAAGATAAACTCTTGTTTTAAGTCTCTATTGTTCCGCCTGAAATTACACAAAGAGATCCCTGGCAACACTTTAGGGCTTTATAAGAAAGTTGTTTAACAGAATTATTACACAATGATTAACAGAACCATTAAACAGTGTTTGTGTACACTTCTACGGTTAGCAAAGAGCGACACTTTACGGGATTTGTTACAGTAGAAAGAGAATCAAGAGTTAGATAAATATTACACTACTCCAGGGATTCAGGGAGAAAGCAAAGAGAGAAGATGGGATCTACGTTAAAGGCTACTGTTTAAACTTTCTGCAGATCTTTTCATTTAAAATCAGAAATTTAAATGAAAAGTACAACTGTGTAGTCAAAAACGTATTCATCTCAGCCATAAAAGCTCCGTTGTTTCCCCCCAAAAAAACTTTTAAAAACACATCAATGAGCCGCACTGTTGCTCAGGGTGACATGTTCCTTCATCACGATAAACACGGGCAGTGTAGTTTATTAGTTTAGTCGATCCCACGCACACACCGTCCCGCTGGCTGGAAATAGTCCCCAATAAATATTTGCTCCTGTTTTGAGTTTGCTGTAAACTACAGTGTCCCGGCTGTTTTAGGAAATTATTTAGTCTTCTTTTAAAAATGAAAGTGTATATTCAAGATGTACGACTCTCACACAAAGAGAAGAGGGAATAAATTCTCTCATTTCATTCTCATATATTTTAGAAATATAGTTCTTGAACAGTATTGAAATAGAGTTGTTCAAAAGACTTCATTTCTTCATCTACTTTTAAACTTCTTTTCTGTGCTGTGACTAAGAAGCAGCCTCAAAAGTCAAATTGATTTGCTTACTCGACCAATAAAACACTGATTGTTGGAGTATCTTTATGCAGCTCAGAGACACAGATACTGCCAGGAACAAGATCATTTTAGATAATTTAATCTATGCTGATGAATTATGAATACCCTCTCTATCTCTGCTGCGGCGGCTGTGTGTGATAGTGTGCAGAGATTCACGGTGCAGTGTAAGCGGATAATGGCAGACAGACAGAGAGAGAGAGACGGGAACAGAGCTCACCACTGTTGTACTGGACGGGGATGTTTTCAGTCGACAGCTCATGCTCGCTTCGCACACCAATGAGCAACGGACTTCCTCTCCTGCCGGGACAAGAATGAAGAGAGACGGAGGAAGAGGAGGGTGAGGTGGGAGGAAGGAGAGGATTAGGCTTTGTAGACACACAACAATGTTCAGATACGTACGAACACGCTCACGTGGTGCTTTGTGAAAGTTTGACCGCTGAGGTGAGCTGACATCCAACCCTGCTCTATTATTCCCAACAGAAATTAAGTTCCTTAGCCTCAACCACACAGACAGGAATATTCATTTAGGAGGACCTGTGAGATATAATGTATGCAAGGACCAAGGTGAGCTAGAGGGTTCCTCTGGCCCACTCTAATGCCTCTATTCCATCATATACACTGATCTTATTATTATTGCATATTTTAATGAGTTTTCCTGCCTGATTGTAAACATGTAGTGAATTATTGTAAAGGAAACTTAGGCTTCTTGTGTGTTTTAGCCCACACAGTCTGTAAATAGCTATTAATATTTTAAACCATGCCTATTCCTTTTTTTCCCTTATTTTTTTATTTATTCCTTTATTTATTTATTTATTCCTTTTTTTATTTTATTTATTCCTTTATTTGTTTATCTATTTATTCTTTTATTTATTGACTTATTCATTCATTTATTTATTTGTTTATTTATTCCTTTATTTATTTTCCTTGTTTATCTATTTATTCTTTTATTTATTTACTTATTCATTTATTTATTTGTTTATTTATTCCTTTATTTATTTTTCTTGTTTATCTATTTATTTTTATTTCTATTTTTTCCTTATTTATTTATTGTGTGATAAAGTGATTACAGAACAAGTGAAGACAAATACAGGGACATAAAAACAACCAAAAGAGATTATCAAAAAGTAAGACAAATGACAAAAAAAACCAACACACCTATTCCTGACTGATCCGAACTTTTGTATTTACAAATCATTTAAATTATTATTAATTAACGTATTTGTTGACACCTTCACTGAGGATGTCCCGTCTGTACAATCAATACAATTCTTACTGTGTTATGTCATCAATTACTTTGCTAATATTTGTCAAACCCTGAAGACAATGGGACTGATCCAGACAGATAGCCATGTTTCTTTATCATCATCATGCTTGTGTTATTTGGAGGCTAGTGGTCGTAAAATATACACGTATAGCGAATCGCAACTTGTTAATTAAAACTATTTTATTAGAATCAAAAAATGTATATAATAAAAGTAGCTGCAAAGCTCTGCTAGGATTATTTTTATGACAGGCACATCCGGGCACACCCGTGGCTACACGGATGTTGGCACTCCTCTCCATCTCTCCCAATCATTTTTTCTTTCATGCACCACCTCAAACTCTTTGTAACATTACTGTTTCATCATTTTGTACACAATCCTGAGGTTGGGTTCATCCCTGTGCAGACAGAGGCTCAGACATCCTCCCACTTATTGCAGATCCCTTCTAAACCTTTGTTTGTTAAATATATATTATGGGACATTTCTTTATTGGATAGTGACAGCTTAGAGAGACAGGAGGGGATGACATGCACTAAAGGGCTGAATCGAAGCCGGGCCTTAATTCGCGGTGCGCTCCATCTACTAAAACGTTCTAATCTTGAACATTAGGCAGGTAAACTGATCCCTCCATTAGTCTACATCCTTCTAGGATTTGCTCACAGTTCCTGGACCGAGTCACTCTGCTTCCTCATTGGCTACTGACCCTTATGTGGGCTTCTCCTATATGCTGAGAAGGTGCAGCCGTGTATATAGATTTAACAGGTGAGGTGAGGGAAGGTGTGAGGAGACTAACCTCAGAACAGATGAAACCTTTATACACTGATCTTGTGAGCACAGTGCAAACAGTATATCTAAAAGAAACCTCTTCATGGCGAGGAGTTATTACGAGTTAGTTATTGTGACACCAGCTCTTGAGAAACCCTGTCCAAAGGGCCTCTCCTTGTTTCTCTGTCTTGAACCCTCTTTTCTCTCTCTGCTTTAGCCCGTCTCTGGGGCTCGGCTACGCTGACGTACTGCGCTGGTTGTTTTAAGGGGTGTGGGGGCTTGAAAAGGGAAGGCTTGCAAACAGAAACATGTGGTCGCTATCCAATACGATGTTTACCCTGAGGGAGGGAAAGAAGAGAAGGGAAGGGAAGCAAAAGGGATGAAAGGGAGTAAGAAAGAGAAGGACAGGGTGGCAGATAGAAAGGGAAAAGGAGGAACAACAGATTAGAAAGTTAAAGAGAGAGAAGCTGAGAAGAAGAGAGTAAAAATCCTGCCGGGAGGTTGATCCTTGACGACAAAAGGGCGGGTGGTGACAAGCATCACTAGATGATTGCAAACATTCCCTCATCCCTCCGTTCTGAGAGACAGACAATGCTGACTGTTCAACACATTAACCACACTGAGTTTGCCAAAGCTGTGCAATATACTGATATCTTGTCTTCAGAAACTGCAAGCAGACAATAGACCAATGAGATGCCAAAGTATCCCGACTTTAGCAGCAGGTGTGCCAGCTTCGCAAACATTGGCACTGCCAGCCTGTTTGCATAAATCATAAGTTACTGCCCTCCTCCTTTTTCCATCTCCAGCAGCCTCCCTTTACCCCGATCCACGACGGCTCAGCTGAACCAGGAAAGGTGTAAAGTAAGATAAAATGATGTGAGTCTTTCTGGCAGGGGGCATTTCCCGGCAGCAGAAACAGGAAACTCTCTAGTCTCTTTGGTTAATGAGTCACAGAGACGCCGGCGTGGAGGCAGCAGCCCAGAGGCCAGAGGCCCAGGAGGGAGAGGGGGAACCTGAATTCAACCTTCTGCTCTACTCCCCCTCTTCTCTGCCTCACTCTTTAAGATGCAGACAGCACTGACACATGCAGGCGGACGGGAAGTTACACACATTCACACCCGAAAAACATTTGACCATAATCGAAAGCAGATCACATAAGTCATAACAACACGTCACGTGCAAATGGATGTTAGGGATAAGATAAGCCACAATGTCTCCGCAAAAACATATTTAGGATTGCTTCATATTTGTAGCAACAAGGTTGACTCATCCTCCGACGAGTCTGGCTCTCGCTGCACAGACACCCGCAGCAAAATGTGAAGTGAAATGTCAGCGCAGCGTGTGTGGTACTAACCTGGTGGACACAGCCTCTCCGGGGAAATGACGGCTTTTAAACACCAGGGCGAAGGCTCCCTCCTGAGACACAGAGAAGCAGAGGAAACACTGAGTTTACATGAGCGTGATGAAAGACTGAATGCTGACTGTTAGAGGAGAGGAGGAGAAACAATTCAAATATATAAAAGGTAAAGTTAGACGTATATTCCTGGAAAACATGTAACTTTTAAGAGAAACATTTTGAGGACACAAACGAACGTTTCTTCTGACCCAGTGAGGTTTGGCAGTTGTGGTGGGGGTGTGGTAACTTGGTGTACAGAAGGGGGGGGTTGATGGGTTAAGAGAAATAAGACCTCTATTGCTGTGTTTCAACAGCACAACGCTGCCTGTGGTGGTGGAAGCAGAACTGGCTCAGAGATTGTGTGTGTGTGTGTGGGGGGGGGATAAGAGAGAGAGACGAGGGGGGAGGGTGTGTTGTGGTCGTGACGCTGTTAGTGCGTCGAACTATCTGGTTCCCATTACCCCAAATCCAAAATGGCTGCTTTTTGCCTCCTCTGAGAAGAGAGAGAAACCACTCCAACCCAAAAAAGTGTGAAGCAACTCTGAAGCACAATGGAAAAGAGAGGCTCGCTCCGTCCAAAAAAATCTGTTTCTACGAGTGATGATGTCACTGGTGATGCAGTCGGGGCGGTTGCTATAGAGACTATTTTTGTGATGGCGTGCCATGTGAGTGTGACACATTTTATGTAAAAGTTTCCATCTCTTAATGTTCGAGAAGACAAGAAGCTGTGGTGTGTCTCACTGGCATCCTTTACTTAATTAAAAGGTAGAAATATCACGGCATGAAAATACTCCATAAAGTACAAGTACAGAAGTGTTATCAGCGACATGTACTTAAAGTATCAAAAGTAAAGTGTCTCCTCTCACAGTGTTATATTATTATAGAATATCACATTGTTCACTAAAAAGCATTTTAATGTTGTAGTTCGTCAGTGTGGAGCCACTTTGAGATACTTTGTATACTACTAGGTACATTAGTAGTATAGTATACTGCATCATATCATATACTGTTTATGTAAATGTATGGAGTGGAGTAAAAAGTACAATATTAACCTCTGAGATTTAGTGGGGTAAAAGTTTAAAGTAGCAGAAAATGGAAATACTCAAGTAGAGTACAAGTACGTCAAAAATTCGGTAACACTTCATTTTTACAGGTTCATGGTAATTAGGTGATAATTAGCAAGTAACCTATTTGAAATTTCTTTGGAATTACTGCCAAATTACCCCAATGTTTACCTCAATTTATCAAATATTACTTTATTATAAACATTATTTAATTCCGCTATTTCCCAATAGCTGGTAATTTATTTAATACAACTCCAGGAAAAGTATACAAAGTTAATTGATATGCTTTATTTCCATATCTGCTGATAAATAGATAATAACTTAATTGAAATTGGTGAATGGTTTGATTTGTGTCTGATCAGAAGTGTCTTCTATTAGTTTTCTAAAACCCCCGATGAAGAGCAGCCACTTCTCAAGACTAAGGGCCCTATTTTAACTATTATATGCTATTTTAACATATAATTATTATATAATGTATATAATAAAGTAATTTTCGATACATTTAATAATATATTTAATAATAATATTGGAGTAATTTGACATATATTCGATATTTCAACTAGGTTACTTGCTAATTATCACCTAATTACCATGAAATTTGCGGACCTGTAAAATGAAGTGTTACCGTAAATTGTACTTAAGTACAATACTTGAGTAAATGCACTTAGTTATGTTCCTTCACCGGCAGAAGAAAGAACTAGAAGCAGACCCCTGATATCTTGTAATATTACAACAAATCAAAGATAAGCCTGCTACCGCTAGCGGTGCTGCTGTGAAGGGGTTGAGCTGTGTTTTCGTGTCATCATGGTAGCAGACAGTGTTGTGTGTTGTAATGATGATGTGTCGCTGTGTGTGTGTGTGTGTGTGTGTGTGTGAGCTACTCACCAGCTGATGAATAACCCGCTCTACCAGGGTGGAGAAGGAGATGCTGTCAGTCTCTCGGTTGTCGTAAACATATTTGGTCAGTTTGGGGATGACCTCTGTGTCCGTCTCTGACTCAAACTCGTATCCTTTGGCGATCTGAGGAAGGAAGGAAGGCACGGTTCATTAATTAATATAAACATAAACAGCCTGAGGATATACTGTCAGTCATCCTGCGAGATCAGACTGCAGTGGTTCCATAAATTACATCTTTGTTATTCATTCTGCTCACTTTGTTTTTATAAAGTACTTAAGGTTAGTGACAGTAGGAAGCAAAACTGTAGCAGAATTCATACAATATAATATAAATATCAAACAAAAAGGTAAAAGCTTTCAGTTTTTTAGGTGGGAATCCATAACTTTCTGAGGTGAGGTTGCAGATTACAACCAACTGAAACTTCTCCCGTTCTATAGTGGCCGACGTGAAAACGCGATAACACAAATGTCCCTCTGTAGAGCCAGCCAGTGTTTGGTTTGTCCCTTCTGGGTTACTGTACACTCAAAGAAAAGTAGGTAAAAATACGGGCCAATGTACCGTGTTAATATGAAGGAATTTTCTGTATCGATTTTTCTCAGGGTTTTTAAATACGCATTGCATTGTGGGAACAAGAACCTCTGCTAGCACGAAAGTTGGAAGAGGCAGAGACCATCACACACGGCAAAGTTTAGTTCAAATTTCGAATTTGGAGAAACCTTTCTCTCACATTAATAGAATGTAAAGGTACGGAGGATATACTGTACATTTACAGAATTTCCCGTTTTAGAGACAATGTCCGTAAACTTAACGAAGAATGTCCTGGAAATTTTCTACCAGGACGTTATCTGTTTTTCTACGGATTCTTTTCTTAGAGTGTAGAAACATGGCTGCCGGCTCTGTGAAGAGGACCCGCTCCCTGTGTAGATATAAACGTCTCATTCTAAGGTAACGGAAGCACAACCATTCTTATTTTCAGGTGATTATACACTAAAGAAAACATGCTTTATTAATATTATATTAATTTCTGCCAATAGGTCCCCCCCCGAAACGCTACACACTGGCCCTTTAATTTAAACAAAAATGTCCTCGACTGACCAGGTTATAAAATAAGATAATATATTCCTTTATTAGTCCCGCAGTGGGGAGATGTGCAGTGTAGAGCAGCAAAGAGGATAGTGCAAAAAACAAGATGCATCAGCTAACACAGTAAAAAAGAGCTAAACAAAGTGTAACAAAAAAAAGGTGTGCTATTTTAACAAAAAAAAAAGCTTAATTTAATTTTCTCCCTCAATCAACAAAAAAATACAACTAAGCGTCTTAATTTTTTATCGATGCTTCTTGTGTGTATATATTCCAGTCAGGTCTGACTTTTGCCCAAGTACAACGTGGCAACAAGTCACTCCTTAGTTAATGAGTAATACTGAATAATGGTGCCTCAATAGATAGTTCTAGTGCTGACAGCTGACAGCTGGAGGGATTTAAAAACAACTCATGAAATAGTACATGTATTTATGTTATCAAATGAATTTTGTTTCAAATTTGTGCATTCTTAAAATTGTTTTGTAACTCCTCTGCCCACACTGGACATAAGAGTGACTTATAAAACAAACTGGTTGAATAAACACAACGGATGACACAACTGCAGTTGAACAATTAGTATAACCTTTAAACACAGATCAGCATGGCGCCAACTAAATTATATGACACATTAGATGATTACACTTGTCAAAGAGACAGCGAAGGAGCGGCTCGTCGCTGAGCAGGAGGATGACACCGGGCGGGCGGTGCTGAGATGGAACCGAACAAGATTGCCAACTCGGTGGTTTGTACAAGAGAAATTCCTGAAGATAAGGTGACTTACCAGGTACGCCTTCAGCTCTTTGTAGTTGGTGATGATGCCGTTGTGGATGACGACAAACTCTGAGAAAAGGAAAAAGAAAGAGTCAGTGAGAGTGAATAGATTAGACATTAGGGCTAATGGTCAAACACTATTACTATTATAAGTACATCATTGACACGCCTGTGAACTCGCCCATGGCACACTTATAACAAAGAGAACAGGAGGTATGTGAAGGTGTGCTAAATTAAGGTATGAAGCATCTTTATTTTTATTGGCTATTATAACTGGATGACAATGAATTGAAAACATGATGTCACAGAGAAGAAGGTCAGAGTTGATCTTCCCTGATTATCCCTGTTTCACTAAAAGCCTAAAACCGCCTTTAACATTCCTGCAGTGTGTTTTTGCATAGATTTACAGCTGGTTAAGCATGAGTGGTAAATGCATTTATACTGTATACTGTACTGCGTATGCGAGCATGCTTGAAAGCGCATATTACCGTTATCCTTGTCGGAGCGATGAGGATGGCTGTTGACGGAGCTCGGCTCTCCGTGTGTGGCCCAGCGAGTGTGAGCGAGGCCGAAGTGTGTGCGCAGCTCTTCGTCCAGGTCCAGCGAGTCTTTCTCTGAAGAAGCCAAAAAAAAACACACAACAGCGATCCCTTTACTGACACGAACAGACTGACATCAACATACAAATACTGAGCAACAAACAAACATCAAAATATGAATATGAATGTGCATGAACTCACTGTAAAGCTCCTCGTCCAGAGCCTTCACCTTCCCCTTCTTCTTGATCAGGACGATGGCGTTGTCGTCGCCGTTCTTCTTGGGGGCGTCCACAGCGATACCTGCAAACACACAGACGGGAGGGGAATGACATAGATTTAATTTAGATTGTTTTATACTAGTTGTAGTAGTCAGGTGTGTATTTATAGTGTAATCCAATATCCCTTATATTTTTTATTCTATGGATATATGTCTTTAGTGTTGACATGGACATTTTATGTACTGTTCCTGTGCATTGCTTGGATAACCTGCTGTTGTAACACAATAATCAACAATCTATCTATCTATCTACCTATCTATCTATATCTATATCTATCTATATCTATCTATATCTATCAGGATTTAACATGTTAGTCTCTGTGGTGTTATTTATTGTGGGAGCATTGTCTAGTAGGTAGGTTGTGGTGTTTAACAGGCATTAAAGGCCCTCTTATTGATTGTGTGGCATCATCTTATTCAAATAGGATGAACAAACACAGCTTGTCTGTGTGTGTGTGTGGGTGTGCGTGGGTATGTGTGTTTGAACAATATCAAATGTCCAGGTGGCAGGAGGTTCGCAGCTAGAAGTCACCGGAGCTTCCTGGTGCCGTAGCGGGAGCTAAAATATTTCAGCCTGCTGTCATGCAGCTGTAGGTGTTGGTCGTTCTACCAGTTTGGCTTCATTTCAAGCCGACAACTATACAATTATGTGTTCTATATATTTGACAGTGATTGAATTCCAAAGCTGTGCAAATTGTTGGCCAGATTTTCTCTTTTAAAGACGTGACATACAGGTGCTGCCAAGAAGGACTATGAGCTTTTGTGCATGATGTGTGTGTGTGTGTGTGTGTGTGTGTGTGTGTGTGTGTGTGTGTGTAAACGCTGTGAAGCCCGAGTGTCTCACCTGCTGAATCGTACCCTCTGTACTCCAGTCTCTGCAGTCCCTTCACCAGCGTCTCACATATCTCCTTTCTGGTGCGAGGCACTCGGTAATTCAGGTAGGCAAAGATCCCTTTTTAGAGAGAGAGGGAGAAAGAGAACTTCAATCCTCTGAGAAACCGTGTTTACAGAAAGAGTTTACGCACAACGGTAGAAAAGGAGTTGCTTCTGTTAAGCAAAGGATAAATCTACAGTGAAGAATGCTGGAACAAACCGTTGCTAGTCGTTGTTAGATGACATCAATATTCTCTTTTTTAAACTAGATTATTGATGAAGAACATGCGGATAGATGAGGTCAACTCAGAGCTTCTGTATTATTATTTTTTTTAAATTGGAAGAGAAGGGATATAAATTACAGAGCTAATAAGTAGTCTTCTATTTTTCATCCCACCCCCAACAATAAAGGAAATAACCAATATCACACTAATGGAAACAGTTAAAACAAGACTCAAAATTAGAAACTCACTGAAATAATAAAACACATACTGTATACGCACAAAATAAAAAAATAAAATAAGATAAAATAAATGAAATTAAAAAAATGAAATAAATAAAATAAATAAAATAAATAAAATAAATAAAATAAATATAAGGTAAAATAAATAAAATAATATACAATTAATAAAATAATTACAAAATAAAATAAAATAAAGTAAGTAAAAAACCACAACGCCCATCCAACAAAACAAAAAAACAAGGAGGCTCGGTCGTCCTAACCAGGCAAGGGGGTCAGAGATTCAATACGGTTTAGGAGAGGTTTCCAAGTCTTTTCAAAAGAATTGAGGGAACCCTTTAAGTGGAAAATCTAAGTTTCTCCAAACAAATGGACAGTAATATCTTTCACCCATCTATTGTGAGTCAGAATATGTTAGTTTCTAGTTTTAAAGTCTATATACTCCTCACCTATAACCTATAACACTAATATGCTTTGGGAAGGACAAGAACTCACAACACGCTGTATGAGAGAGAGCAGTAATGGAGCTGGTCAAGCTGATGCATCCTGTATTCAGTGTGTCTGTGTGTGTGTGTGTGTGTGTGTAAGTGTGCGTGTGTCTGTATGTGTGTGTTTGTGTCTGTTTGTGTGTGTAAGTTTGTGTGTAAGTTTGTGTGTCTGTGTGTGTAAGTGTGTGTGTCTGTGAGTGAGATTTTGTATGTGTGTGTATGTGTGTGTGTATGTGCGTGTGTGTGTGTGTGTGTGTGTGTGTGTGTGTGTGTGTGTATGTATATAAGTTTGTGTGTCTGTGTGTGTGTATGTGTGTGTAGGAATGTTCCAGCAGTACACAGCTGGCCATTGACGGTCGCACACATTGCTCTCAGTGTTGCAGCAGCAGCAGCAGCAGCAGCAGCCAGGTAGTCAGACTGCTGCTGCTGTAAAACCTCCCACATCCCTCCTGGCCTCTTTCCTTGAAGACGAGTTAAGAGTTAAAGATTCACTAAAACCTCCCTGTTTCAGAGAGTTAACACATGAGAGGAGGAGATATGTGTTAGGTAGTTAGTGGTGGATGGGTGTGAGGAGTAGCTCCATGGATGTAATTTAATTTAATTTACTTTGAGACAGTAACTGGTATGACTGGCCTGTCAACATCCTTGAGTGGAAACACTGACACGTCGCAGCTGCGCGTAAAAACCTCTCAGGAATCCAAACCCGATCAGACTGTTCACTATTCACTGTTTCCATCACCACTAGGACTTAGATCAGGATAACAACACCAGTTCAGTATGATGGGAGAACTTTGCAGAAAATGCCTCTCTTTACTTCTCCGCATGCGTGACTCCTCTCGTGCGTAAAGGAGCTGATTCCTCTCCAACAACTTTCTAAATACTCCATAAAAGAAAGCAAACTCACCACACATGACTCAAGCTTCTCCTTCGTTGTTGGACACCTTTTTTTCTGCGAGAAAAGCGACTTGTTGCTGTGGAGTGATGCTTGAGTGCCTCTGTCGAGTTAAATCCAGAGACTGTCCACTCCCACTAGAGGTTTAAATGGTGTTTCCTGGAGAGGCAGTCAGAGCTCCACCTCCTCTCACTGCTCCACCCATCCACAGTCCTGCACAGTCACCACTTCACCTGTCACAGGATGATAGCAGCCTATTAACTCAAGTATTTGTCGACCCAGCTGTTTGTTGTATTCAAGGGTTTGTCCTCTTTCAATGAGAGGTGTGTATGGAAGTTTTTATTGGACTTTATTATTTATAACCAACAGAAGACATTCCACAAATGTGTACCACCTTTTTTTTTTATACTTTATTTTTTCCCATTTTTCAAGGCTGTTTTCATACAGTATATGCAATCCACTGTTTGTAATTACAACAGTCTATAAACCAACTTTTAAGTAGATGAGCTTACAGACAAACCCATCAAATACACTATAGAGAAAACAACCTCAACATTTAAAACCAAGAAAAGAAATAACAATAATAATAATGACAGTTAAAAAAATGAAACAAATTAAAAAAAAACAAAAAAACAACAACAATAATAATACAAAAATACGAGAGTAATAATAAATTAAATCAACAAATAAGTTAATAGAAAATAAAAAGGGGGGGAGTGCAAATATATAGTAATATCATTTACATGGGCACACATGCATCCTCTTTAACGTCAGGTCACCTCCAAGCACATGTATGTGCATGCTTGTTAACCCATGTAACTATCTGTTAGACTCCATCTCTTCTCAAAAACATCCTCCATATTCCTTATTTAGTGAGTTCCCTTTCCATAACTTTTACTTCTTGAATTACACTTTTCTGCAGATACTTCACTATCCACAAACATGTATTTTTGTATTTGTGTTGTGTAAAGTCACATCCACAAAAATACAGGGCGATTTGCAGATATTTGTGGGTAGTGAAATATTTGCAGATCATGGTACATATTTGTGAATTGTCTTCTGTGGATGTTTACAACTATTATCTACAGATCTGCTGCGGTACCAATCGGACAAAATTCTGTAAACAAACAGGGGGAAAGTTACAAATGTCATGTGGCCCATAAATGCACAGGAAGCAATCTGCAAATGCTAAATAGATGCACAAATGTGTAGATATCACTTTACATGTAAACCTTAAAATACGTATTTACAGAGTAAGTTATGCAGTATTTGCAAATCGCCCTGTATTTTTGTGGATGTGACACAACACAAATACAAAAATACATGTTTGTATATAGTCAAATATTTGCAGATCATGGTACACATTTGTGGAATGTCTTCTTTGGGTTACAACTAATAAAGTCCAATTAAAACTTCCATAGAGGTGATGCTTCACGTTTTTGCGTCTGTCAGCCAAGTTTCGAAATGTGTACAGTAACAAAATAATTACTTGCAATTGTCAATCATTACCAGCTCAGCAGGGATGCTGGTATTGTTTTCACCTTGTGCATGTGTGTGTGTCACCTACTGTAGCAGGAACTACCACAGCTAGTTTATATAATTTATATCTGCGGACGGATTTTGTCACCACAATAACCACAACATCATCAATCATGCATGAAACTTCACAGGTGTGTAAATCAAAGTGAAGGCCGACTTTGAAGATGGGTGTGGTCCGAGCAAGGACACCGGAAGTAAGGGGGGAAGGAAGGAAGTGTGGAAGGGGCCATAGACAAGGCCTATGGGAAGGAGGCTTGGTCACAGGCGGACAATGGGTCTTGGGGTGTGGGGTATAACACATGCGCAGTGTAACTGAAGCTGCGGTCGTGCGTTGGGATTGGCTCAATTTCGGCGAGTGCAAGCGAGATTTTACTGCGCATGTTTAATACCCCCGGAGATATGACGAGTGACCCAGCCTCCTTTCTATAGGCCTTGGCCATAGAGAGCCTAAGTCCCGCCCCTTCCACTGGACCACCATTGGACCTTATTTCTGGAAAAAAAATATGAACGGTAGTCAACGGAGAGAGATAAATATTTGTTTTATCCCGTTTGAATTGCCCCATGAATCACACATTATGATGTTTGTTAATTTAAAAGATAATTTCGCAAGTCAAGAAAGTCTCAGTTTGTCGTAGTATCATTTAGTTTTGTGTGAAACCGTCTCAATGAACTACATCTCTCGTAGCTATTCTCTTAGCTATTAGTTAGTTACTACTCAACTCAACTCAACTAACCAAGTTAATGAGAATCAACAACAAGAACACACCAATAATCATGGATCAAAACCAGCTAGTGGAAGTAGCCAGCTTTACATACCTTGGGAGCGTAGTTACTGTGGACGGAGGTACGGAGGTCCGGAGGAGGATGTCAAAGCCAGAATTGGAAAAGCAAAGACAACATTCAACATCTTAAACAAAATCTGGAAAACAAAATAACACTCAAGACCAAACTACAAATCTTTAATTCAAATGTCAAATCCATTCTACTCTACGGATCCGAAACATGGAAGACAACCACCAAAACATACTGAACAAATTACAGGCATTCTTTAACCGCTGCCTCCGACGCCTCCGACGCCTCCTGGGAATCTACCAGCCCAACATCATCTCAAACGCCAACCTATGGGAACGCACCAAGCAGGAAACAATAGACATTCAAATCAATAGGAGAAAAATGGAAGTGGATATAGTTCACACACTCAGAAGACATAATAGATCAATCACAAAGCAGCAGCTCTAACATAGAACCCACAAGGAAAGAGGAAGAGAGGACGTCCTAGAACCACCTGGAGAAGAACCACAGAACAGGAGCTGAAGAGGGAAGGGCTGTCATGGCAACAACTAGATCGGAGGGCACAAGACCGGAGAAGATGGAGGGGTTTCGTCCATGGCCTATGTTCCTTAGGGAATTTAAAGACCTAAGTAAGTAAGTAACTTAACTATGTTCCACGCACAGATGAAACGTTATCTTACCTGTTTTATCCAGCGACTCCTGGTCTTTTTATCAGCTGGGAAGCGAAAGAACGAGCGATACCCGTCTTTACTGTGAGTTCATCCCAGTAGGAAAAACACAGGCATCGTAGCTTCAGAGAGACAGACGTCACTTACGCAACGTTTGGGTGTGTCGTCTTTCTAATTATGTATTTTCACAGTCTGATAGACTTTCATGACTTGCAAAATTATGTTTTAAATTGATGAACATCATAATGTGTGATTCATGGCGCAATTCAAACGGGATCAAAACAATCATTTGTCTCTCGCCGTTGACTACTGTACATATTTTTCTGAAATAAGGTGACTTACAGGCTCTCCATCGGCCCCCCTTTACTTTACGCCCCTGGCCCTATTTGGCATCGTGGAACAAGATGACCTCTAGTTTATTTCTTCCATAATTTATTTGATAAAAGTTTGACTTCCTTGCATCAACTTCCCCTGTTTTCACCAAACCTTTAGGCTGTGAGTGAAGAAGGAAACAATCTGTTACAATTAGCAGGTATCTTGACAATGCGGATGAGGATCAACGGGCTTGCTGATGCATGACAGGTGTATAACTCAGTTACTTTTGGCAGACCTTTTCAGTTCTTCCGGCTCCCTGTGTCTATTAAAGAATGACTCATGACAGGTTTAACTGCACACTCAGATACTTTTAATTTCACTTAACCTGCTGGCAGAGTTTTTAGTTCCTCCAGCTTATTGTTTCTAAGAAAAGAATTCCCCTAAAGGTCTGAATAAACGTAACTCTGTTCATCTATTAACTCTGTATATTTACATATTTTTGGAAATAAATGTAGACTAATATTTCTGTAGCAATGTTCACATTTGTTTCTACATAGTAAGGAATCTATTTATATTCTGGTACCGTTGCTAAGTTACACATAATAATTGTACTAAATGGGTGACTTGATTAGTCACTAAGGAAGGAGTGAGCAACAATGAAGCACTAAGCACTAATTTATTACATTAATGTGAGTCCCTGAAGTGTTCATCAGTTGCTGATCTACTGTGGGTCGAGGATCGGCTCACTCATGGTCCAAGCATTCACACTGTACTGGCCCATGTGGCAAAGCAACCCACCGTACTTACACCAAAAATAAGTAAATTCAAGTGTGCTATTAGTATACTTCTTTTGAACTTAAAATAAGAAATTATACTTTCAGTTCACTTTGTATGTACTTATCAGAGATATACTTGGCTCATACTGACAAGTAAACAGAAAAGTCTAAATATATTTGGCTCATACTGACGAGTATACAGGAAAGTCTAAGTATACTTGGCTTATAAGCCTACTTGTACTTAATCTTTTGATCAATATATACTTATGAAAAGTATAATGAAGTGTTCTTGCCTTATAAGCCTACAGAAAAGACTACTTGGCTTGTAGTTGTGCTTACTTTATGAGAGAGTCGCCTATTAAAGCGCGTGAGAGCTTGTACGATGAGGTTATCGGTTTGTCATGTATTCAGGGTGTTCTTCAGGAACTACATTGTTGTTTAGTTACTCACCTCTTAAAGCTTCCCTTACAAAAGGGCACCTTAACTATTTGCATATTTGTCAGGAGGCTCAGTTTTGTAGAAGAGGGAGTGACATGCGTTTAAAGGGAATAATGATGAAACCTATTACAAATTATTATAAATTATTCAGCATTGTTACAGGAGTGGTTATGACTTGCACTCTGTGTGGGATAAAAATAATAAACAAACTCCTCCTGACGACGACTTCATGGCAAACAAAACTAAAGAATGACAGAAACTGATCGACTTGGACATATTTACTGCTTTTTATTATACTTATGTTCCTTTATTAAAGACAGAAACTGAGTCCTCCGTCACCTTATTTGCTCCTATCCTGCCTGATACATGTTGCTTCCTTATCATCTCTGAATGCCTCCTGGACTCTGGAACATTTGTTACTTTAATAGCCTTGGTAGTTAGATCGAAAGCATTTTACATTTGTGTTGATATAAAATATTATTCTATTTTGCTTACTCCTCTTAAATGAATCTCAGGAAGAGTCACAGTTTTATAGAAGTCCCTTGTATCAGGTCAACCAGATGACACACAGTAATGGCGGTCTGGTGAAGGTCAGATTTACGCAGAGGTTACACAACTATCGATTAGATAAATGACTGGATAAAGTGTAAATATTTATTATTTATTCAGACATATATTATTCACACAAGTTGTATTAGCGGGTCACTGAAGCAAAAGTCCAATCGAAACCAGCAACTGAAGTCCTGCACTTATCAACCTTATCACTCTGGTTACTCCTACTGCTTCCAGTTTCCCCCTGTGCGAAGGTCGTACCAGAGCACAGATGTGATGCCAGGCAACATTAAGAGCAATAATGAATGATAGAAAGTAATTGACTCGGACAAGCTTTTATGGATTTATTGCATGTATGTGAACTTTAGTTTGATAATGTATTTAAATACGACATTTAAACTACGGTTGCCGTGTTCAAAGACATATAGAGATGTCAGTAAGAGTCTGTTAGTCTCAGTCTCTGCCTTTATCTCAGTTGGATGGGTACCAACAGGCATTAAAAGGAGACGGGCGGTGATGTGAGACAGCGTGTAGGCAGGAAAAACCTATAAAAAATGTCAAATAAAATTGCCAAAACTAGACTCAGAGAAGTACGAAATGGGTTTCTCTCTCTCCGACCACATCTCTGCCGGAGGAATGTGTCAGCGTCCTGCCAAGTCACACGCCTCACCTCGCTGTGTCCAAACACCACATCCGCCCATATATTATGTGATCACGATGAAGGAGAACAGGAATGGACCATTTTTACAAACGGCCTATAGAAAAAGTATTATTTCATATTTGTTTCGGACTGTATTTCCAACCCCAACACCTGCTACACAAACCGCTTCTAATATTACTGTGTGTTTGTGCATAACATGTATTTGCATATTTTCATTGTCTTGACGTAAAGTCATCTTTGCACAAAACACATATGATTAACTTTAAGGTGTGCCGTGGATGTGCGTGAGTGAGAACCAGTGACAGAAGCCAAAGAACTGCATTCCTCTCCTGGCTTAAGGGATTAATAAGTGCGCTGTAATTACGTGTGCTCCATGACTTTTCTTTTTTTTTATCCAATGAGATCCACCCAAAAGATCAAAGGTTCCCTTAAGTACAACGGTGATATAAAATGATGGGCAAACGGCGAGATAAATCAAGGAATTTCAGGGAGTTTCAACATCTTACTTTCAAGCCTTAAACCTTTAACTTCTGCCGTCTATGTGTGTTGTCGTTACGTTGTCCTACATTGCTGACTCATCTTCTCTAATTGGCCCTTTTCACAACAGCCATTTTGGCTTAAACACCTAATTGTTCAATTTAACCATTGCTCCAATTTAGTGTGTCACAGCCATTCCAGTGAACCAAGCTTGCGCAATACCACGGCCCTAACCCACATAAACGGAGCAGGGACATAATTAATGGTATTAATTACACCTGTGTTCAGCCTGCTACAGATATGACATGTCACAATGACTGCTGTGAAATTGTTAAAGAGCAGTGACGCCCATAAACCCAGATAAACTAATGAGGGTGAGACCACAGGAATGACAGCAATCACAGTCTGACAAACATCTGACACCTGCATCGCATCAAAACACATAAACATTGATTTATGTTCCATTTTCACCCGATGACATGATAATAAAGTATTAGTTGTAAAAAAAAAAAAAAAAAAGCAACAGGTAGATTACGCAACAATCTGAGATTTTGGCAACATATTTGAGGGTTAATACATGTCGGATATTTAAACTGTGAACTATATAGAGTTTATGTAAATATTAAAGGTCCCATATTGTGCTCATTTTCAGGTTCATATTTGTATTTTGTGTTTCTACTAGAACATGTTTACACGCTGTAATGTTAAAAAAACACATTATTTTCCTCATACTGTCTGTCTGAATATGCCTGTATTTACCCTCTGTCTGAAACGCTCTGTTTTAGTGCATTTCAACGGAATTGCAATGGAATTGCAATGGTTGCTAGGCAACAGTTTCGGTCCATGTTTACTTCCTGTCAGCTGATGTTATTTACATACACTCCAACAGGAAATAAACTGGAACACATTTAGAATGTTTATGTTTAAAACCGTGTGATGATCTATATATATATATATATATATTGTATATTTGTGACATCACAAATGGACAGAAATCCTAACGGCTTGTTTCAAACGCACAATTTCTGAATACGGGCTGTGTGTGTATTTCTCCGTATATTGAGTGATTTGATAGTTTAACAGTATTTTATATATCACATAAACCTGCTTTATAATATAAAAGACATGCAAATCTCACTTTTTTACAATATGGGACCTTTAAGTCAGTAATAATGACTCTTATATGTGTATGAATGATGATTAAAACCGGTCCTGGAGATAAAGGAGGAGGAAGACACCTTTGGCTAGATTCCATGAGGAAGCATTCCAGGCCCGACTGCGTGATTTAGATTAAGAGATATTATGTACTTTGACCAATTGCACAACACGTGTCTTGGGTATTAAATTCTTTATAACAGCACGGCCAAGAAATGAATCATCATCACACATTTCTCGCATGTTTCACTTTCAATCACGCACGCACGCACACACGGTGCTCTGCGATGTGTGGTTGTAAGGTTAAAAGCTTTCTTGTTTTTTTCTCCTAATGAGTGCATGGAGTGGATGTGGCTCTAGTGAGCTCCAGCTGACTGTTCAGACCTGGTTGTTGTATGTAGGGGGATTCTCCTCTACAACACATCTGCTTCATGTTAGGGCCTGGGGGCCAGTACAGGAGGGCCCAACAATACACACTCTGCTTCTCAGTGGGGGGATGGCAGGAGAATGCCTGATGAACAGAGACAACACAGCCCCGACGGCCACAGGCTGGAGGCTGGCTTATAGAAAAGCTGCTAACATTTTAAGTTCAATATATCCATTGATTTTTCTTTTTCCAAAGGCACAATATACAAAAAGAGGAGCAAAAACAAAACAGTGCAGGAACATAAAGGTAATCCCTCTCCCCACCGACCCTTCCACATAAAGACATAAAGCAAAAGAAGGAAAACAGAAGTACACAACAAACATATGCTTCATTTGTTGTACAAAAACAACGTACCGCACCCTATTTTCCGGACTGGATGACAATAAAGAAGAGTAGCTTTGTCACGTTGGCTCTTCAGTTTTGTTTTCTTAAGACTGTTTTTTTTGCCAGCAGGTTACAGATGTTAACATCCATCTGATAGTTTCACAACAGCAGGAAAGAGAATCAAGATACAAGGTGCAGGAAGTCAGATAGTACGTTTAGCAAAACATATGATGTGTACACTTAGACATTTTGAATACACTAGGGCTGTCAAAGTTAACGCAATAATAACGCGTTAGATCTTTCGGAGGTTGTAGCGGGCTCAGTTTTAAAACTAGAGTGAAGATACCGGCGTCATATGAAACTAGAAAAACCCCAAGGAATTGGTACCAACCATGTCATACTAGCTTTTTTGGCGAGGAAAAAAACGTCATGGCCATTTTCAAAGGGGTCCCTTGACCTCTGACCTCAAGATATGTGAATGTAAATGGGTTCTATGGGTACCCACGAGTCTCCCCTTTACAGACATGCCCACTTTATGATAATCACATGCAGTTTGGGGCAAGTCATAGTCAAGTCAGCACACTGACACACTGACAGCTGTTGTTGCCTGTTGGGCTTCAGTTTGACATGTTATGATTTGAGCATATTTTTTATGCTAAATGCAGTACCTGTGAGGGTTTCTGATCAATATCTGTCATTGTTTTGTGTTGTTAATTGTTTCCAATAATAAATATATACATACATTTTGCATAAAGCAGCATATTTGCCCACTCCCTTGTGGATAAGAGTATTAAATACTTGACAAATCTCCCTTTAAGGTTCATTTTGAACAGATTAAAAAGGAAAATCATGCAATTAATCGATTGACAGCCCTAGAATATATACATAAAATGAGACTTCACACTATTTACTCTGTGTGCTGCTCTGACGCTCGCATCCACCCCACACACACATTCCACACACACAGTAGCCGCACAAAGATGCACTCATTTTCTGCAGGGTCTCTTCGGGGGAAACGGAGATTTTGTATCAGTCAGAGGTCACGTCTTCACGATTTATGAGGTACAGCAGCTTGTTATTGCGTAACGTAGGCACGCTGATTTGATTTGTGCGTGACCCACATCTGTGTTACAAGCTGTAACACTGTAACCCTATCCCCCCCCGCGCCCCCGGGTAGTGGGCATGATTGATGTTTACTTTCTTTCACAGGATGCATACCTGAAGACAGCCAGGTACCTGTGTTCCCCCCGCCTCCCCACCTCCCCTTAAGCTTGTTGGGTTCACCTCCGGGCCATGAGCTCACCGTGAATCAGCCCCAGATGTGCTTCTGGAGTTAGACGGCGTTAGCATACGACACAGAGGGAACCCACCCAGCAGCAGACGTCAAAAGGGACCCCCTTTGAAATCCCTTGTTAAGTTTTGTCACCAGCTGTTTGTGTCGTGGCGTCAATGACTAGATTACCTCGGAGAAAAACCTGCATTAGTCATCGTTTCGTGGCGCTTCTTACACAAACAAGTTGTGAGTTTAATGGATACCGGTACTGTATATATAACCCGAAAGCAATAAATGAAATGTAATAAAGTCTTTTTATTACTGTATTATCTTGTCACAGCAGCTTTTGCTTTCATTCTAACTTTATTCATCTTGATTTGGAAGTCGGCTATTTTGAATTTTTTGTGAAATTTTCGTGTATTTTTGGCCATTTGCAGGCTCCGTACTTTAACGAACTCCTCCTACAGATTTAATCTGCTCGACTTCAAATTTGGTCGGTACAATCTGAAGACCTTTGTGATGAAAAGTTGGTAAAATCTTGAGTTTTTATGAAACGGTGTTGACGTGGCGGGGTGGAGAATTTACATGATTCACCATTGAACAACAAACTGTACACCGACTGTTCTTGGACAAATCTGTCCCAAACTTGACCTACGTCATAGCAGTCCAGGCCTGAGGACATCTACGTGGCAATATTGACTCACAGTCATAACGCCATCTACTGGCAACAGGAAGTCAAAATTTGCAATCCGTCATTACCTTTGCCATTCAATCCACGCAGGAAATGACGTCTAACTCGTGCGTGCAGTGTCCGATGGTCACGGAAATACACATTTGCTTCAACCGGTGTCCCGCCAGTATTCCCGCCGACGTGCACTAAAAGTGCGAGGGCCCGATCATTGCTGATTCATCTTGACTTTCTTCATAAGTAACATCTCATGTACTGCTGATATAGAAAACACACTTTAGTACCACTTGGGGATAACGACTCAGAGTACGTCAGGTATCAGAAGCCCAATATCTGTTTATTAAAAAATACCTGGTGATCCCGGCATATTCCCGGTGTCACCCTGACAAAATAAGTGATAAAAAAGGCTCCTATCACTCCTACATGTATTAGATGAAAGAGCACATAACCTTCCTCAAATTGACCTTTACAAAGAGTACATTTAGACTGTGTTTTGTCCATACCGAGCATCACTAACGCTAGTGAAACTGGATCACTGGAGCAAGCTGATCTTAAAAAAACGTTGCTGTTTTTCTTGTTAATCACGGCAGCTTGTCGTGTCATACGGGTGTAGCCCACGGAGTGATTGTTTTGATGCTGTTGTGGAGGGAACTTGGCCAGACCAGTTTTTCGAAATCTAGATGAGTGTCAGATTGCAGATGAGACCCTGAGTGTGTTTGTTTTGGTGCGTTGTCACTCTGGCAGGGTGGCGCTAGCCATTGCACATCTGTGAGTGAGCTCAGTGATTTGTGTGGGATCGAGAGAGAAGGAAAGGAAGGGGGGAGGCTACGCAACCACGTCATGTCGGACCCAGAGAGAGCCATCTGTATTATGTCATGACTGCTGGGGCACCCCACCCTTTTCTCTATGTTTCCCTCCCTTACAGACTCCCCCACCCACTGTTTCTCTCACTTTAATTGCTTTACTGCTGCGTGTGTTTTTGGTTTAATGTTACTGACAGTCATCGTTGCCATGTTGCCTCTAACACAAATGTGTCCCAACACTCTCCATCTGTGTTTTTACCAAACTGTTACACCAAATTTCTTCATCCGATCTCCTTTCATCTCGTGTCTGTCCCATCCATCCCTTTATGATCGTTCACCTTTCAGCATTGGAGTGAAAGCTCTCTGTCTGCACTTGCCTGCCTCATTTCATGTTCACCTTTGCCCCCTGTAGCGCCACCTGAAAACCAGACGTGGACGCTCAATGGCCCCGTAATTACGTAAAGGAGTGTTCCCTTCAGGAGCTCCGGCTAATTAACACCAGTGTCAAAGTTGATGGAAAAGAAAGAAAGTTTCTTTTTGCCTCAAGCCAAGACCTTAAAGCTTCTGTTAGAACTACAACAGCAGCTATAAGGAAGTGTCATCATAGTTTATACTTTTGAAACTGAGTCAACATACGATAGAAACGTCCTGTACTGTATGTGCATCCTGGTGTGTCTCTGTGACATAATGAGGGCAACGGACACACCCTGTAATAAATTAACTCACTCTCTCACTCTCGAACACAATAGACAGAACAACCAGACAATAAGTGCTGAGAGCTTTAACAAGGCCGTGAAGCCTCTCAGTAAATGGCTGAGCCTTCGGGGGAGGAACTCTGCTCCCTACTGTTTCTCCCTGCCGGCTCGCTGTCGCATGGCCTGGATGTTTGCTTTGATGTGGAGAGGGGGAGATTGGGTAGGTAGTTCATAACGTTCAGTATTGCTGACAACATCCCTGTAATTGCTGTTACATTTAAATCAATCTCTCCACCGGCAGTAGAACGAGACTAATTAAATGAGTGTGTCAACAGAGAGACTTCTTTTCTGACCTTTGCCCTTCATGTCTCTGTGAGGCAAAATTAATTTCCTCAACACACATTTCATTTGAGGCTCCTGTTCTTGATTTTAATCTGGGTAATATAATGAAACTAATGAGTATAAAACTTATTTCTCAAAAACCATGTGTTTATATTTTTAGCTTATTGCACCCCCTTCTGGCCAAACACTGTCGCTAAACGTTGGTGTAAAATCTTCCCACATCATTATCACCACAAGGGGTCAAATTTCACCTTTATATGTTGATATCATGGCAATTCAGGTTGGTGCAAGTTGATTTTTTATTTTTTTATTTTTGCATGACCAGGTAAAATTTACAAATATATTACTACTATAATACTTTTACTTAAAGGTCCCATATTGTAAAAAGTGAGATTTTCATGTCTTTTATATTATAAAGCAGGTTTAAGTGCTGTAGAAATACTGTTAAACTATCAAAACGCTCAATATACAGAGAAATACACACAGCCCGTATTCAGAAATTGTGCGTTTGAAACAAGCCATCACGATTTCTGTCCATTTGTGATGTCACAAATTTACAATATATAGATTATTACACTGTTTTAAACATAAACATTCTAAATGTGTCCCAGTTTATTTCCTGTTGCAGTGTATGTGAATGACATCAGCTGACAGGAAGTAAACATGGACCCAAACTGTTGCCTAGCAGCGCAATTCCGTTGAAATGCGCTACAACGGAGCGTTTCAGACAGACAGTATGAGTAAAATAAAGGTTTTTTTAACATAACAGCATGTAAACATGTTCTTGTAGAAACACAAAATACAAGTATGAACCTGAAAATGAGCACGATATAGGACCTTTAAATAAATGTGCAAAGAACACCCATTTTATATATCGCCGCTCACTCCCGATTTGTTCAGCGATTCAAATATATAAGTGAAATAAAAATGCCAGTTCAGTTGGATTATTAGGCTCTGCTTTCACAGCATAATTCATATTCTGCTGTAGATTGATTTAACTAAGCAACCATACATACAAAAATAAATACAATACTGCATATACTAATCACAAAATAGTGTTTTCATACAAAAAAAAGCATTCCTCAACCTCAATGGGTCTTTGTTCCATGGACTCTATATTTCTGATCCTCAGCATCATATGGATTGTTTGTTTTACTGTTATGTATGTATAAAGGAGTGGAGTGCTTGTAGAGGCTCCATGTACTTATATTTCCACAATTGCATGAAGAACAGAACCAGAAAACCAGATTTTGCTTGTTAATATCAGATTTATTTACAGATGTAAGTGGGAATTCATCTCCCTTGTGCAATTACTTACTGGAATTCATCAACTTCTTCAAATAAAAACAGCAGTAAGTCTTGTATTACGACACAGAAAACTCAAATGACCACTTCAACGCTTTTGCATTTTTACAGCATTATTGTGATGCAATATAAAAATGTGACGCACCCCAACACACTACTATTCAGAATGAGTAATGTTGATTTAAAGCAGAACAATGTGAAAATACTTAAGTTGAAATCACTTCAGGTCATCAGTCATACTCTCTCACAAGGTAAAATAAGATGCTCTTCCTAATAATAATAATAAAAAAACAAAAGCTGTATTTAGATGGCGAAAATGCCAAAAGCAAACATGCTGAAAGTTTAGGCACAATATCATTCATCCACACTCTAAACTCTGCATGCTAACAGAGGAAAGCTCTACACAGCTACACTTCTTCTTATTCAAAATGACATAATAAAAGACAAATGAGGCAACTGAGCATTATGAATTGAAATAGCTGGTCAGTTTCATGAGAGGCAATGACGAGACATTTCAACAACTTCAATCTCAGGCCGTTATGGACGATGTGACGAGGACGGCGAGGCGATGCATGTCAGAACAAGGACAGAACAATAATAATAATACAAAGCAATACTATCTTTAGGGATGACATATAAAGATATTTCATGTGGTGTTTTATTTGGACCAATGAGCTGGAAGAGAGAGGAAGGGGATAATGTGGAATAACAGGAGATAGCGATCCATCAGAGTAGGTCCGCTGGGGGAGGAGTAACAGTGCGGTGATGTCTCTGGGGCTGCTGAGCTAATACTATAGGTGGTCCTCCTTCCTCTCAGCCTCGGTGGATTTGCAGGGAGGGAACAGAGGAAGACAAGAAAGCAAATAAGCAAACAGACGGAGGAAAGAAAAACAACAGATGTGGTGCAGAGGTGTTACAACACAGCCGGTCCGGCTTCAGAAGCCCGAAGGTGTTAAAACATTCATGTCCCGAGGTTTGAGTTTGTGCGGCCGTGTGGGCGCCCGCTTGGCTTCAATGCCCGACAATTCAATCTTGGGGGGCATGAAATTGGCAGGGTCGTCCACCTTGAAGTTGACCTGGGTGTTGGTGCTATCCATGGTAGAGGACTTCTGCATGCCAAAGTAGGACTGCAGTGAGAAGCCTGCAGGAGAGACGAGGAAGTGATGTTGTCATTAATGATCTAAATCTATAGCCATTATAAAGGGAGCAGCTTTAGTGTCATGACAATCTGGTTCTTGCTGATTGTTGGGTGTGGTTTCACGAGCGAAACTACAATTACCGCCTCGCGGTTTGTACGCCTCCGCCAGCCAGTCACCTTGCAGTTTACATCCACGTCTGGCCAAAATGTCATCTTTTTTTTCCTATTAGACATTTAGGTGAAATTGCAAATTCTAATCAGTTCGTCCTTGAGTCCTCGTGGATGTTTGTGCCAAATTTGAAGAAATTCTGTCGAGGTGTTCCTGAGATATCGTGTTCATAGGAATGGAACGGACTTGAGGTCACGGTGATCTTTGACCACCAAAATCTAATCAGTTCATCCTCGAGTCCAAGAGGTCGTTTGTGCCAAAATTTGAAGAAATTTCCTCCAGCGCGTTCCGGCGATATCGCGTTCACGAGAACCCCGCGGATGGACGCATGTACAGACGGACATACATACAGACGTACGTACAGACGGGTGGACGACCCGAAAACATAATGCCTCTGCGCTGGCGACAGCCGTGGTCGGAGGCAAAGCAAACTTCTAAACCACACCCGGGTGTGTTCAGAGGTAAAACAGGCCTCCGAAAACATTAATGACTGAGGTTTATTATTTGTGCCACCCTGTCAGTGGAAAATCCCCACTGAGTTCAAGAGCTATTCAATTGCAACCAGTGGAACCAGCGTTATTGTATTCAGAGAAAGAACAAAACGTGGGGGCCTCAGCACAGTTTGTCATGGCACGGGGTTCAACCTATTGCTATGAGACTCTATCCCATCTATTGTTCAATAATACTGTAAAAAATACTGTAATTTACAGTCAAGATCCAAATGCCGGACTGCGTATAAATCTCTCACCTGTGCTGCTTTCACAGCCTGGGTCAGTGGGGGACTTCTGTACCACCGGTCGACTTCCAAAGAAGCTCCACTTCTCTGTTCCTCCTCCTCCTCCTCCGCCTCCTCCCTCATTTCCTCCCATGCTTGTGCTGGGGTTTGGACTATTGAGCTCTGGGGTAGCAAGAAAATGCGCAGGACTCAGCTGGAACCAGCTCCTGTATTGCCACCAAGCAAGAGCAAGACATGAACACACAAGCATTAACACTGAGAAAGGCTATAATATGGGCCATGTTGGGATATGAAGCATGTTATGATTAGGTTTCATCCATTTCGATAACATTTTGGATCTGGGTGTAGATTAAATAACAGAATAAAACAGATAGATCCGCACACCAAAAAGCTCCCGTTTGAAGGATCTTTATTATCCTGTAACATCTGGAGCACCAGACTCTTCCTCAGACTTCTGATAAGTGCGGAGAGTCGCCATCTTAAATACCTATACTGCATACAAAAACGCACACGTGACAATACCACACCTGTTTCACTTAATCAATCAAATATTAACAAGAAAATATTGTATATATTAGACATATGCACCGACAGTATGTCAAGGCTACAGAGAGGTACATAATAAGATGATGGTATAGAAAGGAACATATCAGTATACACACACAGTATACGTCACCTCCCATAAATAAGTCCTCCAAAAACACGAGCCTCCGGCTGCATCACCGTCATATTGTACCATGTGCCTTTGTATAAACTTGAATAGTTTTGTACGTATGACCTAGATTTATATATTAATGTATGCGCGATGCAATGCTTCAAATACATTCAAATATTTCTCACCAAAGCTTTGAAGTCCAAAAAATGGTATTCGGTACAGCCCTAGTATGTGCTTGCAACTGGGGTGGTAAATCACATGTGTTTATATTTTGAATATAATGGTGATAAAGATGGAGTACTTACATATGGGATGGGGACATATTTTGTATTTATACCGTGTGTATACTGATATGCTCCTTTCTATACCATCATCTTTGCATGTACCTCTCTGTAGCCTTGAGATACTATCAGTGCACAGGTCTAATATATAATATATTATCTTGTTCGTATTTGGTTATGTGACACAAGTGTGGTATTGTCACGTGTGCGTTTTTGTGTGCAGTACGGGTATTTATGACGGCGACTCTCTGCACTGGAAGAGCCTGGTGCTCCAAAGGTTACAGCATAATAAAGATCCTTCAAAACGGGAGCTATTTGGTGTGCGGATATATCTGTTTTATCCGGTTATATTTCTTTGATCCAGCTCCCATCCTATCGAAACACTGGATGTGCGTGTTTTACCATGTTTTAGATTAAATGGAAAAAGGACATGAGCTAAACATTTCAGCAGCATGATGCCTACCTGCGACTAAGAGCCGGTGATCCGTGGGGAGTAACACAGGGGGTGACGCTGGGGGTGACGGAGGGGGTGACAGAAGGGGTGACACTTGGGGTGGATTGTGCTGATGATGTACACCTGTCCTCCTTGAAGTCCCCGGTTGGCATTCTCAACTTCTGCACAGACAGAAAAAAAAAAAAACAAGCAATGAAACAAACAAACAATGAAGGAATACCTTCCACTGATCCAGAATCCCCCTGTACATTAGAAAGTGATTACAAAAAATGTTTAATATTCATAATCACAGCTGGCTGTTTTTTCTTTTTTTGACTTATGCACCAAGTAGCAAAGCTGTGCCCATGTTAGACTAACAGCTCATGTTTGTGACAAATGTTTCAAGAGGCAGAACATTGATCTTATCTAAACAGCAAACACCACCCTGATTACACAATGACTACGGTCAGCAGTGTTTTTGTGGACCTGCGGACCAAAAATAATAAACAAGTGCGTCACAGATCCTCGGAGCCTATCACCTGCTGTGCCCATATGGTGTGGGTGGGAAAGAGAGAGACAGAGAGAGGACATATACTATGATACAAATTATGGGGATTTGATGTTGAACCACATTATTATTATTATTAAACATCACAGCTTTCATTTTTTGTAAACACTGAGCCAAAGAAGTTGTACTATTTAACGGTCATTATTAATATAAACTGCTTGAAAGTCACTCAGAAAACTGGTTGCTCTACCTGCAAAACCACCAGTCCAAGAGATTATATAACCTGGTCCTGCATCACTCCTCTTCTACTCAATTAACAATAACTGTGCAAAAAAAATCCTGATAACTACATCTACTATATAGTAGACCACTTACACACCAAATACTGACAATAACTGTACTACACTGTATACTGACTGTGCAATATCATTACGACTCAGGTGTAATTCATACTGTGCAATATTTTCAGGTGGAATTTCATTTCATTCTCACTGTGCAATATCATTTTACACTTGTGCAATTTTGTAAGTCTGTTTATTGTCAATACTGTATATACTGCTCCTATTGTTATACTTCCTTCTATTTAAATGGTTCATATTTTGTTACACTTTGTTTAGCTCTTTTTTTACTGTGTTAGTTGATGCTTCTTGTTTTTTGCACTATCCCCTTTGCTGCCGTACGCTGCACATTCCCCTACTGCGGGACTAATAAAGGAATATCTTATCTTATCTTATAATAATGTTCAGCCATACTTGCCTTGACATTTAGATTTATTTCAGTAATGACCTCTGGAAGAATATTGTTAAGTTTCCATTCAATGTGGGCATATTCCCATCCATATGTCGAGCGTCCCTCCAAACACATCGAGATATATCTCTCATAGGTGCTCCTGCATTCTGCTCAGTGGGCAGTAGATTTGTGCTAATGAATAACAAGCTGTTAGCTTTTAATCCCCCGTGTATTATTTGGGTTTTGTATCCTGTTGGATGTCATCACTGCTCCAACCTCCTGGACCTCAGCCAGAATATTACAAATCAGGACAAACAACATTTGGCAGCTGAAACTGTGGGTTTTATAAAATGTTGGAGCAGTGGAGAGAGAGAGAGAGAGAGAGAGAGAGAGAGAGAGAGAAATGGAAGCTGCAGGATGTCAGTGCATGCCACAGCCTAAGAGACAACCACAACAACAGATGTAACTCACACTCTGCCTTTTATGTACTCCTCTACTTCATGTTTTTTTTCCAGATATTTGGCATTTGATATTGCAATATATTGTTGTTACCTGTTTTTTTATATTTATAATATTTATTGAGCAACACAGGCCATTTCAGTAGAGTATGACAATAGAATAGAAATGATTTTGTTTTACTTTTGTATGTCACATTTTACTGGCGTCCGGTAATCATAGTTGTAAGTATACTTTAGGTATGAGACTTGTGAACTTTGAGTATACAACAAGTTTACATCTAACTTGTATTTTGTACTGCAACTGCAAATTAACTTACTACTAGTTTACCAGTTATATACTTCTAACCCACTTTTCTTTTTTCACTTTTTATTTTAAACTCAAACAAACATACAAACCACAATACAATGATATTTGTTAACTGTTTTTTATTTGTTTGTTTGTTTTATTGACACAACAAACATAAATTATGTCTGCATTGTTTTCTACCATTTCCATGTTATTTTTAAATATTTATATATTGTAATTTGCTTAATGAATTGTAAATATGTGTATGTATATTTTTTGTTTAATTTTGTTCTTCTTTTTATCTCATATTATTATTATTAATATTGTTCACCTAACAGTCATGCCAATAAAGCATATTGAAATGAAATCGAAAATTGAGAAAAAAGACAAATAAAACCTGCTCCACACTAGACCCAGTGCTTCTCGTGTATTCAGAGAACAGAGAGGCAGGTATATAAAAATAGGAGCAGTATATACAGTATTGACAATAAACAGACTATTAACATAATTGCACAAGTGGAAAATGATATTGCAGTTTATATTAGTAATGACTTTTTTAAATAGTACAACTTCTTCGGCTCAGTGCTTACATTATGAAAGCTATGATGTTTAATAATAATAATAATAATAATGTTGTATGTAATGTTATAATAGTATATGTCCTCTGTCTGTCTAAACAAAGTGAAACAAAATATGAACCATTTAAATAGAAGGAAGTATAATAATAGGAGCAGTATATACAGTATTGACAATAAACAGACTATTAACAAAATTGCACAAGTGTAAAATGATATTGCACAGTGAGAAAGAGAAGAAATCCCAGTAAACATCAGGTTACTGTGATGGTCCGTTTGTTTACTCCAGTTAGCTGGAATGCTAACTGCTAGCTACCGTTAGCCTAGCTCCTCTAACGGCCTGTTTTCCGGTCTGAATGTAACATATCTACAGCTAAACACGGTGATTCAGTGACATACCTTTTTATGATAGGTTTTCTTTGACGTTCCAGTCCGACCGATTCCTTCATTTTGTCCATAATTAACTGTTTTAACACGGTTTTTGTTCGTTCTCGAGAGGACTAAACGGTATCGTCGGTACACACACTGCTAGTGATGTGTCGGTCAAGAACGAGCCGGTTCTTTGAGCCAACTCTTTTTTTTTTTTTTTTTTAAAGTTATTTTTTGGGGTGATTTTTAAGTATTTATTGATAGGACAGTGGATAGAGTGTTGGAAAGGGGGAGAGAGAGAAATGACATGCGGAAAGGACCACAGGCCGGATTCGAACCCGGGTACACCGCTGCTAGGACTGAGCCTTGGCGATACATGGGCGCTCGCTCTACCGACTGAGCTAACCAGCCGCCGAGCCGACTCTTTTAAGTGAACGATAAGAGCCGATAAGAGTTTTTCTTTTTCTTTTTTCTTTAATGAATTCGAGGCAGAATGATAGGACGATCTTCCCCGCGCCACGGGCACTCCATGCACTGACTGTGACTGAATGTCGTGTTAATGATGTCCGTGCGACCAATCAGGTGATTAAAGGCACACTGACAGTCTACAGCAGCTATTCTCAACCAGTGGGCCGGGGCCCACTGGTGGGCCTCGGAGAGCCACCCAGTGGGCCGCGAAGGTGCTGCCTAATGTTTAGATTAACCGCTATTCTGTATTTCAGAGGTTGTAGCGGGCTTACTTTTAAAGTTAGAGTGAACATACTGGCATCATATGAAACTAGAAAAACCTAATGAATCCATTGTTACCAACCATGTCATACTAGCTTGTCGGGAAGGAGGCTAAATAACGCTCCAAAATTACGCTAAATTTTGGTGAGGAAAAACTGCCATGGCCATTTTCAAAGGGGTCCCTTGACCTCTGACCTCAAGATATATGAATGAAAATAGGTTCTATGGGTACCCACGAGTCTCCCCTTTTTTTGTGTCACAGATGCAGTGACACAAAATTGAGCAATTTTTGAAACCAGTAAAAGTGTGTGGTGAGGAAATATGACCCTGAATACTTTGGAATCATAATGGCAGGCAGTGATGGGTGAGGGTAAGCTGAATATCTATGTGGGTCATTACACCTGACAGTGGCATAACACATATTTACAGGCCAGTTTGTTATTTATTTGGGAAGGTGGTCCTCGGAAATTTTTTAACAATCGGAAGTGGGCCTCGAGTTACAAAAGGTTGAGAACCCTTGGTCTACAGGTACAGAGCAGGAGGAAGAGGAGGAGAGAAAGAGAGAGGAGTAGGGATGTCACGGTACCAGAAATCTAGTAGTCGATACCAACACCAGTGAATTTACACGATTCTCAATACCAATTCAATACCACGGTAAAAAAAACAAAAAAAACAATAAACACCATGTAATTCAACAAGCACTTTTCCATTTGAACATTATAATGTAGCCTTTAAGTAATAAATAAAAATAAACTTCTATTAACATTGCAAAACAGAACAGTGGCATGTAGCCTTCAAGTATTTAAAACAAACAATATTGTCTGGATGTCTGTCTTTGAGGTGCTTTGCTAAATTGGAAGTATTTCCTCCTTTGGAAAGAAAAGTACGACGACACCGTTACTGCACCTCATACTGTTTTTTTGCGGATCTATTATTACTCCTTGTAAATCCGCCTCGAACGCAAAGTACTTCCATACCGACTCTTGCTATTTGTTTCCTCAAGGAGTTGAGCGGAGGTAGCGCTGCAGCAGCTGACGCCTTTCACTTCGTGTTGTTGTTTTTTTCCGTGCTATTACGGCGTTGTTTATTTTCCTTCATTTCACGGCAGATGAGAACACTTGTTTCGTATACTGCCCCCATTAGATCCGGAAGAGTCGCATCTCCAGTACCTCCGCTCCGGTACCAAATGACCATTACTGGCATCGTTCGGTACCGAAGAAAACGAGTATCGTCACATTTTTTAAATTTTGGTACCGAGTTGGTACCGAAGAATCGGTTCTTGTGACATCCCTAGAGAGGAGTGCGCTGAGGTGCGGTGCGCGAATAGCAGACAAGATGAGTGACAGTTGGTAACGAAGCAGCATGTAAAATTATGGTATTCTGGAAATTATAAGGTTTAGTATAATTATATTGAATAATTTAAGTGATAGATGTGCACAATTACCAATCATAGGTCAAAACAGCTAAAGCTAAATTTGGCTGAATTATAAAAGGCAGAAGTGGTCAAACGAAGAGCCGTTTGGGAGCCGGCTCTTCTTGATGAGCTGAGCCAAATGATCTGGCTCACTAAAAAGAGCCGCAATTCCCATCACTACACAGCAGGGGCCTCCTGCAAAACGGTCTGTCTGTGAGGAGCTCTGTGATTGGTCCGTCTGTGAGGAGCTCTGTGATTGGTCCGTCTGTGAGGAGCTCTGTGATTGGTCCGTTTGGAGAAAACAAGAGGGTTCGATTCATTTAAGGGCGTTGCCCTGACAACACGACTACCGGAAGCTGCAGTCTGTGTTTATCCTGGACTGCAGCCACTAGAAACAGGTCAAAAACAACACGGCCATTATGCAGCAACATTTTCTATCATGAATTACTTCCCCCTAGTTTCTTTAAATGTGTCACATTATAGATTAATCTTCTATATCACATAAACACAGAATAATGCACATTAAAAATACTTTTTGGGGCATTTTACCATGTAAAGTAATCAACTTATAACAACTATATCGGCCATACAAATATTAAATACTCAAAAAAATAAATAAAAAAAACCTCCACACACACTATATATATATAGATATATATATATATCTATATATATATATGTGGAGTTTTTTTTTGAGTATTTAAAAAAATAAATACATACATATATACATATATATATAGTATATATATATATATACATATATATATACCATATATATATGGATTAATCGCATGATCGTCCATGATTAATTGCGATAAATCGCTAAATAATCACATTTTTATCAGTTCAAAATGTACCTTAAATGGAGATTTGTCAAGTATTTAACACTCTTATGAACATGGGAGTGGGCAAAATATGCTTGCTTTATGCAAATATATGTTATTGGAAATCAATTAACGACACAAAACAATGACAAATATAAATAAATATATAAAAAAATATAAATAAATATAAATAAAATCCTCACAGGTACTGCATTTAGCATAACAAAATATGCCTAAATCATAACATGTCAAACTGCAGCCCAACAGGCAACAACAGCTGTCAGTGTGTCAGTGTGCTGACTTGACTATGACTTGCCCCAACTGCATGTGATTATCATAAAGTGGGCATGTCTGTAAAGGGGAGACTCGTAGGTACCCATAGAACCCATTTTCATTCACATATCTTGAGGTCAGAAGTCAAGAGACCCCTTTGAAAATGGCCACACCAGTTTTTCCTCGCCAAAATTAAGCGTACAGTAAGCTTGGGATCATTATTTTGGATTCTTTAGATTTTCTAGTTTCATATGATGCCATCTTCACTCAAACTTTAAAACTCAGCCCGCGACAACCTCCGAAAGATCGACAGTAAAGCGTGTCACTGCTCTTCTATAATGCAAACATTTTTTTTTCAAAAGATATGAGGCAGAAATGTTGCTGCATAACAGAAATTACCCTATAACATTTCACACAATAACACTTCCTTATTTTGAGTAATAACACAGACGCCATCATTCTTTTAGGTCGGGTGAGAGCACTTTGAAACGTGAGAATGGAGAGTTTGCAATAGTCAGCAGGGTAACTGGACAAATCTAGACAGAAGAGAAAACACAACCTTTGTGCATCCACACGCTGTTTGTTCCCTCCTCTGTGACGTCTTTGCTAAACCTTCCATCTGAGCTCATGTACAAAAGATAAAGCCTATCACTTAATCCTTACAACTGGTTAATATTTAACACCCAATTTGGGTGTTTCTATTTGTGCAAGTTATATTTTGATGACTGACACATTCTGTGAGTTAATTTTCCAATACCCATACTACCACACTATTTAGTATGCGAGAAAAAGGATTTAGTATGTTCCAATAGATAGTCTGTCAAATGCATTATGCCAAAAATACCAGGATATACATCTGGTCGCATTTTGCAGCAAACCAACATGCTTTTCTATGAGCACGAGGGTCAAAGTTCAAGGCACGATGTTATGACAGAGTAGTATTTCCCAATTGTGTGCATATACTGCAAGCAACAGAATGTACTTTTTAAGGGCAGCTGCAGTATGTACTAAGAAAAAGCATGCGCTTTGGAAGATTATTCTGGTTTTCAGTGTTCATGGGATGTTAACGCACTGCATTGTGATCATGAAAACATATTTTCAGAGCTTGTGTGACGATCGGACATTTCCAAACCAAATTTCTCCAATCCGTTGAAATCTAATAAACTCACAGTGTGTTCCAATCCGCGTATTTACGTACTTACACTTCCTATTTTGAGTGCATAAGTGCGTTCACACTGTGAAGTATGGCAAAATGCAGTGCACACGAAGTACCCGGATGTTGTACTCAAAACGGTCAAATCGTTGAGCGTGGAACGCTGGACACTTTTCACACTCAATTGTCGCCATCTTGGCTACGTAGCGGAAGGGGCAGGACCACGACCACTATTCAAACGAGCTTTCATTTTTCTGTGTATTCTTGATCAACAAAGCAGGCAGATATTTTGGTGGGTAGTGGACGGGTAAAACCTGAAGGAGGCAGCAACGCAACACAAAGGATGCCAGCTGCCGTAAAACCCCGAAGAGGTAGAAGATATTTTGGTTGGTTCCGGCAAGTGCGCCGCATAGTATTCGATTTGAGACGACCCTACCCCGTTGAAATTCACGCACTACTCAAGCAAGTACACAGTGCACTAGATTGAAGTGTACTTCCGGAAGTACGTGGATTGGAACACACCGTCAGTCTTTCCAAAAGTTCACTGGTATATAAAAATGAATAAAAGTGAAAACCCTGTTACACAGTCATGCGTCAAGTTGTGCAGCCCTCTAACACACCTGTCGTTCAGCTATATATTCAGTTATTTATTATTATTTGAGGGCAGAGAGAAACGTTTTCTGGGCACATCAAGGCTTCTACCCCAACATTTGTTCATACTCACTGGCACTGTGCAGTCACCCAGTCGCTGAAAGCGGCACTCCTCAGTAGAGAGCCCCTTGTGGGGAGAATACCTGGCGTCGGCGAGCCCAGCCTGGTGCTCAAACTGCTGGAGGTTCTCCTGGGTCTGCTCTGGATATACAAAATGAGCCAATGTTTTAATATGCTGCACTCCATTATAGCCCTCTCTGAATATTGTTTATCTGTATTTGGCAAGCCTAGGCGGCGGCAGCCATTTGGACAATCATTGGTGAAATTCTGTGACATGTAGTGAAGAAACGTCTGTGTCTCAACATGCACACAGGTAGTGTCTGTAACAATAGACTTACTGGTCATAAATGAGCTCATTAAAGAGGTGGCTTTGGCTTTCACAACTGGCACCTGGGACTTGACTGGCGCTGCCTCAAAAGTCAGCGACTTCCCACCACTCTCGCCTTCCTGGTCACACAAGTTCATACAGTTAGTCAGGATTCATTAACAAACCAGTTACGCAACAAATAAAGAGCAATTCAAATGTGTCCGGGCATGCACCTAACCTTCAGGAAGTATCACACAAGTATCAATACAAAACCACGTCTTGTTCAGGTAACCATTTCAGACCCATTTGGATCAGATAGTGAGAACAAAACAGGAAAAGCACCTCTGCAGTGTTCCTGAACTTGTGCTGTGGGATGAGGGGGTTTTTCCATAGCATGTTGATGGTGAAGTCTGGGGGCGGCGAATGCATGGCGGTATCCATGAGGTCGTCATAGTTGACATTGCGACGAGTTATTCCCATTCCAAAGAGTCCGCTTGACGTGTCAGACTCGATGGCTGAGGGATGGGAGTTAAAGTAGAAATGTTGCATAAGCAAACTATTTCTGACATCAAAGCTAGTAATCATGTCAAGTTAAAACAAATCTAAATTCCTGCGTTACCTGGAATGTCTCCCCGTTGTGAGGCCATTTTGACACCAGATCAGAGGGGCTGTAGGGGGTCAGCGTGGAGGTCACTCTGCTCCAAACCCTGAATACTTCATCACATGACATCACACACTGTTAGAGCGTCATTAGACACATGATGTCAGTCGGAAGTGAGGCTATAATACATTAATGCCCCATGCATGTTTTCTTTTTACCAGCCTAAGCAGAGAATAAACACATCAGCGAGACTTTACAAAGTGCACAGTGTCCTGTTTCTGAGCGGCTCCAAAATAGAAGCAGAGAGTATGGTTACAGCACAGCCATTAATAATATCAGTTTATGTCAGTCACTCTCACATAACACAGCCTGCCCACAGCAGAGAAAAACAACCTCTCAAAGTCCTGCATTCAAAATTTTAGTATATAAAAATAAAATAATATATATATATATTAAAAAAGAATATATATATATATATATATATATATATATAAAAAATATTTATAAAACCACTCAAAGTCCTGCATTCAAAATTGTAGTATATATATATATATATATATATATATGTATAAAATTAAAAGTCCTGCATTCAAAATTTTAGTATATAAAAATAAAATAATATATATATATATTTATAAAAAATATAAATGTATTAATACATAAATATATTAAAAAAATATTTATAAAATATATATATTAAAAAATAGAAGCAGAGAGTCTGGTTACAGCACACAGTCATTAATAATATGAGTTTATGTCAGTCACTCTCTCATAACACAGCCTGCTCACAGCAGAGAAAACAGACTCATTGTCACAAGGAAATGAAACCTTTTGAATTAAGGAAATGCTGCTTGTTTGACAGAATGGAACTCGTTTTGCATTTATTGCATCTAAAAGAAAGAAAGCCTCTCTCATATTAGTCCTCGTGCTGAACCTGTCTACCTCTGTTATCAGTTGCTCCTTATCAGCTCACTTTCCATTGCAAATCTCCACCATCTGCATTAACTGAAGTCTGGTTTTATGTTAACTAGTCTACTTTATAGTCATCTGCCACCTCTCTGCTGTTGTTCACGTCAGCACTGTGGGCAGCCAGATACAGTGACTTGCAAAAACAAGGAACCGAATCACACCATGAGCGGTTTGGGAATAACATCTAAAATAACCTGTAAACTATGACATTTACTTTTAGGGAAGCCACCGAAATAATGCTATTAAAAAAAAACCTGTGGAGTATATTAACCATTTATTGACTGATATGTTCCATAACATGCATTGCTTTGTCATACTCTAAAGAGTTATTTGCTGCTAATAGCTTGACTAACATGCAGTCTGCAGTAGAGCTATTTAACACTCACCTCAACCTGTCAGTAGTGTTCTCCTCTCTCTCTTCCTCTCCTCTCCTCTCCTGGTGAGTTTATTCCACAGCTCCTCCGGTGGTTTATTGTTTGTCACAGCGACGCCGATTTGACAGACTGACCGATCAGATCCTGTGTTTGTTCGTCCATGACTTTTGGACGCGCACAGATGAGTCAACAGAGCGCTGAGGCGTCCACACGGAACCAGAGGACAAACCTCTCCGCCTTCCTCTCCACAGGAACACCTTGTGGAAGTATTCATCATCATCATCATCATCATCATCATTAACATCATCATCATGATCATCATCATCATCATCATGATCATCATCATCATGCCAGACTTAAAGCCCTGCAACCTGTTTTGTGGTGCAATGTTAAGGTAATGTTTAAGTACCACAACAATATACCAACAAGCAGTGGTGGAAGAAGAACTCAGCTGTTACAAGTTAAAGTCCTGCATTCAAAATTTTAGTATATATAAAAAATATATAAAATAAAAAATAAAATAATAAATATAAATATATAAATATATGTATATATTTTTAAATAAATATATATATTTAAAAATATATGTATAAATAAAAGTTATGTATTCAAAATGTAGTATTTAAAAAATAAAAAATAAAGAACAAATAAAAAAAAAGAAAATATATATATATATATATAAATATGTGTATATATTTAAAAACATATATATATTTAAAAACATAAATATATATATGTATGTATATATATTTAAAAACATATAAATATATATCTATTTATATATATATATAAATAATAGTCCTGCATTCAAAATTTTATAATACAATAAACTATATAATAAAAAAATTAAAATAAAAAATATATATATATTTAAATAAATGTATATATTTAAATAAATATATACATATATATTAAAAATATATGTATGTTTATATATTTATATATAAACATACATATATAAATATAAATATAAATATATGTATATATTTTTAAATAAATATATTAAAAAAATCTATATTAAAAAATAATTATATATATATATATATATGGCAAACTGCAGCCCAACAGGCAACAACAGCTGTCAGTGTGTCAGTGTGCTGACTTGACTATGACTTGCCCCCAAACTGCATGTGATTATCATAAAGTGGGCATGTCTGTAAAGGGGAGACTCGTGGGTACCCATAGAACACATTTACATTCACATATCTTGAGGTCAGAGGTCAAGGGACCCCTTTGAAAATGGCCATGTCAGTTTTTCCTCACCAAAAGTTGGTGTAAGTTTGGAGCGTTATTTAACCTCCTTTGCAACAAGCTAGTATGACATGGTTGATACCGATGGATTCCTTAGCTTCATCTTCACTGCTTTAAAACTGAGCCTGCTACAACCTCCGATAGATAGATTGCGTTAATCAGTAAAGTCTTATCTATATATCAATATTTATTCGTTGATTATATATTGTATTATCAGTCTGAATCTGGAAAGTATCTAAAGTTATAAAGCTATAAATGTAGTGGAGTAAAAAGTACAGTATTTGCCTCTGAGATGTAGTCGAGTAGAAGTATGAAGTAGCAGGAAATGGAAATACTCCTTGTATAAAGTACAATAGCTTAGCTCAAAATTGAACTTAAGCAGTTGCAGTACTTGAGTAAAGTACTTTCTGTCACTAATCTAATTATTTTATTTCAAAATTGAGTGTGTGTATGTGTGTGTGTGTGTGTGTGTGTGTGTGCAGAGCATTACAGCCTATGAAAATCATCTGATCTGAGCCGCCCCTGTCAGTGAGTTGAGAGGGATCACAAGGTGCTGGCAGGTTATTGACCCTGTAATCTCAGAGCCGCCTTGCAGCTTTGGTGTCCTCTATTATCTGATACATGTAAGTACTCGTAAGACTCATTAATTGTGCCAAAAAGACACCTTAGAGAGCAACTCCCTCTGATATTTAATGCTTGGCAACCTAATTCTAAGCTATAATGACTTACACTTTGCAGATGACCTGGCACTACTATTGCACACTCAACAACAAATGCAGGAGAAGACCAACACCATAGCAACAACCTCTGCACAAGTTGGCCCCAACATTCACAAGGGCAAGACCAAAATCCTAAAGACCGGCACAACCAGCACTGACCCAGTCACACTAGAAGGTATAGTGCATTGGAAGAAATAACATCCTTCAACTACCTCGGGAGCATCATCGGCGAGCAGGGCGGCACAGATGCTGATGTAAGAACAAGAATCGTCAAAGCAACAACAGCATTTATACAGCTACACAACATCTGCAACTCAAAAGAACCAGTCCAAGGTCAGGCTATTTAACGCCTGTGTTATTGTCCAGATCAGAGACATGGAGAACAACTGTGATGACCACCAAGAAAGTGCAGACATTCATCAACACATGTTTGAGAAAGATTCTCCAGATTCGATGGCCTGACACCGTAAACAACAACAACAACAAGCTTTGGCAGATGAAGAAATCCCCAAAAGATGCTGGAAATGGCTAGGTCACACACTTCGTAAGCCTACAACAAACAACACCAGGCAAGCTTTATCCTGGAACCCGCAAAGAAAAAAGGAAAAGAGGAAGGCCAAAGTCACCTGGTGCCGAGACCTCGAGGCAGACACCAAAAGAAC
The DNA here is from genome assembly GCF_015220745.1 of Sebastes umbrosus. NCBI lineage: Eukaryota > Metazoa > Chordata > Actinopteri > Perciformes > Sebastidae > Sebastes > Sebastes umbrosus. Next base: position 3,531,538 of record NC_051277.1, on the reverse strand, counting down.
GGGCTACACCTGGAACCAGCTGGAGAGAAAGGCCCAGGATAGAGACGGGTGGAGAAGCCTTGTTGACGGCCGACTCCCCAAGAGGGGTAAAAGGCCGAAGTGAGTAAGAAACCTAATTCTGCATGAGATCACAGGATGTAACCTGACATATAAACTGTTTCTTGCATTAGCAGCCCTGAACCACAAGGTGGCACTGTTGATATAGGACACAAACAGTACTCAATGATCCTAAGATTTTTTTTTTATTATTAAATAAATATTGAAATCACTAAAATGCATAAAACTTGGTTCACGATACATGAATATATTTACAAAAACAGATAAAAATAAATAAAGTTGTATCACCACCATCCCCTGCAGTACAGGGGCCAGATGCATAGAACTCTGTGTAGATTCACAACTATGCATTCTTAACATCAGATGTATAAAGCTGCACACATACACCTGGTTATATTTTATAAATCTTAACCATTGTGAATCTGGGTACACATGCACAAGTCTCTAGAAAACTGTGTGTTCACATCATTTATACAAAATACTTTAAAGGTCCCATATCGTGCTCATTTTCAGGTTCATACTTGTATTTTGTGTTTCTACTAGAACATGTTTACATGCTGTAATGCTCAAAAAACTAATTATTTTCCTCGTACTGTCTGCCTGAATATCCCTGTATTTACCTTCTGTCTGAAACGCTCCGTTTTAGTGCAGTTCAACGGAATTGCAACGGAATTGCGTTGCTAGGCAACAGTTTGGGCCCATGTTTACTTCCTGTCAGCTGATGTTATTTACATACACTGCAACAGGAAATAAACTGGGACACATTTTAAATGTTACCATACCATAGACCTACAACAATGATAAATAAAAAAGTAAACAAAAAACAGTTATTCATTTCCATTTTTAAAAATCCCCAGGGAGCCACTGGAGAGGAGCTAAAGAGCCTCATGTGGCTCCGGAGTCGCAGGTTGCAGACCCCTGATCTATACTATATAAAGTATACGCTGGCAACCTAAATCTGCATGAGATCACAGCATATGTAACCTGACATATCAACTGTATTTCTTGCATTGGCAGCTCTGAACCACAAGGTGGCACTGTTGAAATATAGGACACAAACAGTATCAGACTTGAAACAGAAAACAAGCACTCAATGGTTCATTGATTTTTTTTTTTATAATAAAAAAAAACACTAAAATGAACATAAGACTTGGTTCACAACACATTCATCTATTTACAAATACAGATAAAAGGAAAATAAAATAGAACAGATATATACTGTAAGTGCACATCAGTATAAATAGAAGATAAATAGACACATAGACAAATAAATTACATAGCATAGTTGAGGTGCCTTTGTTTGTGGGGGGGTTGGAGATCATCTGAGCTTCTTCTTACTGATCCGAGGAGATAAAGAGTCAGAAGCGAGCTGTGTCGGTGCTGCCTGAGGCGGAAGTGACCTCAGTTGGTCTGGCTGTAGTAGAGGTTTTAGGTTTTCCTGGAAATGACAATAAAAGCAGGAGAACACACATTAGACACGTTGTGGAGAAGGCATCATGTCACTCATTACTGTTGTTTCTATCAAATATGGAGATTCACTGAAAGATGAATATTAGTAGCTGGGTATTCAGGCTCAGATTCACGTCTGTAAATATACTCACATGATGGAAGCCATGAGTTTCTGCACCGTCTTCAGCTTGGGGTTCAGGCAATAGCGAAGGCCGCTGTTGGCAGTGACACTGTTGAAATGAACAGTAGAGGTGAGCTCAGGGTGAAGTGACTCTATTCACTGAATATAGTAGATAAACAGATACATCAATGATTCAGGCAGGTAGACTGATGACTACAAGTGCCTTGAATGTGCAGGTTATTGTTGTTTTAGCAGCAGTTCATTATAATTTTCACTATAACTGAAGCCAGACTTGGATTAAAATGGCATTCTAGGTTTTATGGGTGCCAGGTTTACTGAGATATAAGCCTCCTAAATTATAATCTTCTAATCATGACACATTATTGCATCCCCACATTCATAAAGATTTTTAGTGTATCTTACACAATCTCCACTTTGTCACAGAAGATGGTTGCTGGGTAGACCTGGATGTCCTTTACGCTATTCCTCCCGTTGATTCTATTCCTGAAACGTCGACAGAGACACTGCTCTCCTGACATATCGTCGCCTAGAGGGAAAGACAAGGGGAAAAAAATCATTTAATTTATCGGAGTTTCTTTTTCACTGCACAGATTTCTTTGTACAGCTACCAAGATGTATACACATGTATAAAACAAACTTCACGTTGTCTATGTTAGAGTTGTAAATGCTGGAAAAAGTATTAAAAAAAAACTTACGTTGGGCTTCAGAGATGCAGACGATGACAGCCAGGAGCAGAAACACTTTCATGATGTTGGACATTGTTGGTTTCCTCTTTGGTCAAGCTGGTGCTAGGATCAAAATCTTGTTCTTTGTGGTGAAGATGATAGAAAGGAGCTGTAACAAGTGCAGCTAGAGAGCAGAGTTTGTTGACAGGAGGAGAGAACTGTGATGAGTAGAGGTTGAGGGTCGCCTTAAATACTCTTCAGACTCATACATCATCATGCTTCCTGTGATCAAGGGAATTTTGTGAGACTGGAAAGTGAAACTTCAGAAACCACCTACTCACTCATCCCACTTGTTTTCCCCTGTGGTCACTAATAATGTAACTAGACTTTAAAAGTACATTTTAATATCATGTACGAGTTTAGGAACATAAAAGCAAACTAAACTTAGGACTTATGATCAAATCTTTTTGGACATTTTGCACACATTTATTTTGATACCATGAAGAATAAAGAACCAAACAAATGAGTCAAAAGAAAATATTTATGAAAAATATCCGAGTTAATGACGGCATTAAGATCACCTGTGTTTTTATTTCCCATTTTTTCATATTTGCATTATAAAGTTAACACAAAACTCATGTCATATACAGTGTGCAGTGCTGGTATGTGTCTTCCCGTTGAATGGATATAAGTACATGTGGTTCATACAATTATCAAGCAAAGACACAACTGAACTGAATGTGTCTTGGTGAAAGTAAAATACCATAGAGGACAAATTACATATTTTTATTGTGTCATATTGTTCCATGACTTATCTGCCCTCGTTAGGTCACGGCTATGTGGTTGAAAGGAAATGGTCGGTTTCAGCAGAAGCATGGTCTAAATGCCAGTATTAGTTTCATGTCCTCTTTCACTTTTGTACAATGTGACGTTCCATTACAACTTTTATTTTCCTTCTCTATTTTTGATATCCTTCTCTTTTCTTCTGTAGTTTGGCGACAAAAGATGCACCGACAGTGAAAAACACTTAGATTCTGCAGAAAACACCGCTTTCTTGTAACATACTATAGCTTTCCATTTGTAATGACAAGTATTAGAGATCACGTGACCGTTGAAAAACAGAATAATAAAGGACCATAAAGGCAACAGAAGGGAACATATATATACTGTATATATAGCCATATTACAGATAAAGGCAGGGCACTGGGAAAGATGTTATCTCCAAAATGTCAGCTTTCAGAAACTTAGATTAAAGGGACTGTATGTAACTTTTTACAATTATAAATCGTTTTTTTATTGCAAATGAGGGAACAGATTGTAAACTAACCTAAAAATGTAGACCTTCCGCGACTTTCTGGGTTTCCTCTATCAGCCTGTAGACTGCTTTTTATGTGAAGGACTCAGGTCGGTGTCTCAGCGGATGTAAGCGCGTGTGCCTACTCTCTTCAGCGCAGCTACAGTGATAGCTAATGATAGCTAACGGTTGGTTAGAAATGGCGTCCGCTAACGCAAACAAACGACCAGCCTCCACCACAACTCAGACTCCAACACAAACTCCACTGAAGCACAAAAAAAAACAAAAGTTATATCTCGTGAAGTCCGTCTTGCAAAACAGAAATGTGACCGATGTCGGGGGGAAAACTAGTGTTGTAGGAGATTAAGCCACTGTGAAGAGTGTGTGTGTGTGCACGTGGGAAGTGAGTGGTGAAGATAGAGAGAGCGAGCGACGGCAAGTGCGTGAGAAAACGAGAGTTAGTTTAGCTTTGAGAATATCAAGTGAATGCAGGGCTGGACTGGCCATCTGGCATACCGTGCGTTTTCCCGGTGGGCCGACGTCCTTTTGGGCCGACGTATGTCTTTTTTTTTTTGGCCCATAAAACAGATAAATCGGCCCATTTCTTTTCCTTAATTTCCCAATCGCTCTGTTGTTGTTGTTGACTCCCGTTTTTCATCGCCTTCTCCTGGTTTCCTCTCTGGGTCACAATTCGTATTTCTCCCAATTTATATCAAATTTACTTTTTTTTTTTAACCTGTTTCTGGCAGTGTACAGCATGTATAATCCTAAAAAAGGGACAGAAGGGGAAAAACAAATGAATTATAACTGATGAATATTAGTTTATGCTAGATATTCACATGCAAAGTTTATGCCAGAGGGGCAAATTATTCAGTTTTCTTTCCTGAGATTTAAAGGTAAAATTAGAAGTTTTAACATAAAAATGCTGTTGCAGTATACTTATTATTGTGTTATTTTCATTGTTTTAAAGTCACCAGAATTCAGGAAACAAAGTCTCTGAAACTCTATTTTTTTTTTTGTCCCAGTCCAGCCCTGAGTGAATGTACAGTGCAAGTTACAGTTTGTGCAGAAATAAATGCTTCAGCTCCTCAACACCAACAGAGGTTTCCCGCGTCTTGTGTCCCGGCGGCTGATTGGAGTGACGGTGGGGGTTGTTTGGTAAGCCAACATTACAACCAAGCATGTGATATACATATACAGTGATATTTTAGCTGGCTAACATTGCTAACGTTAATCAACATGATGTCAATCACGATCAGTCTGGTGTGTTGTAACAGCCACAGGTGTCACTCTAAACAAGCGATTTCTGATTCTTACATTGAGTCCCTTTAACAGCCTTGTTGTACCGTCGTACCATAGACCTACAACAATGATAAATAAAAATGAAAATGTAAACAAAAAACTGTTATTCATTTACATTTTTAAAAATCCCCAGGGAGCCTCTGGAGAGAAGCTAAAGAGCCGTATGTGGCTCTGGAATCGCAGGTTGCAGACCCCTGATCTATACTATATAAAGTATACGCTGGCAACCTAATTCTGCATGAGATCACAGCATATGTAACCTGACATATCAACTGTATTTCTTGCATTGGCAGCTCTGAACCACAAGGTAGCACTGTTGATATATAGGACACAAACAGTATCAGACTTGAAACAGAAAACAAGCACTCAGTGGTTCATTGATTTTTTTCTTTTTTTTATTATAAAAAACACTAAAACTTGGTTCACAACACATTAATCTATTTACAAATGCATTTAAAAGGAAAATAAAATAGAACAGAGATATACTGTAAGTGCACATCAGTATAAATAGAAGATAAATAGACAAAAAAATGTCAGCATAGTTGAGGTGCCTTTGTTTTTTTGGGGGGGGGGGTTTAGAGGTCATCTCAGCTTCTTCTTACTGATCCGAGGACATAAAGAGTCAGAAGCGAGCTGTGTCGGTGCTGCCTGAGGCGGAAGTGACCTCAGTTGGTCTGGCTGTAGTAGAGGTTTTAGGTTTCCTGGAAATGACAATAAAAGCAGGAGAACACACATTAGACACGTTGTGGAGAAGGCATCATGTCACTCATTACTGTTGTTTCTATCAAATATGGAGATTCACTGAAAGATGAATATTAGTAGCTGGGTATTCAGGCTCAGATTCACGTCTGTAAATATACTCACATGATGGAAGCCATGAGTTTCTGCACCGTCTTCAGCTTGGGGTTCAGGCAATAGCGAAGGCCGCTGTTGGCAGTGACACTGTTGAAATGAACAGTAGAGGTGAGCTCAGGGTGAAGTGACTCTATTCACTGAATATAGTAGATAAACAGATACATCAATGATTCAGGCAGGTAGACTGATGACTACAAGTGCCTTGAATGTGCAGGTTATTGTTGTTTTAGCAGCAGTTCATTATAATTTTCACTATAACTGAGGCCAGACTTGGATTAAAATGGCATTCTAGGTTTTATGGGTGCCAGGTTTACTGAGATATAAGCCTCCTAAATTATAATCTTCTAATCATGACACATTATTGCATCCCCACATTCATAAAGATTTTTAGTGTATCTTACACAATCTCCACTTTGTCACAGAAGATGGTTGCTGGGTAGACCTGGATGTCCTTTACGCTATTCCTCCCGTTGATTCTATTCCTGAAACGTCGACAGAGACACTGCTCTCCTGACATATCGTCGCCTAGAGGGAAAGACAAGGGGAAAAAAATCATTTAATTTATCGGAGTTTCTTTTTCACTGCACAGATTTCTTTGTACAGCTACCAAGATGTATACACATGTATAAAACAAACTTCACGTTGTCTATGTTAGAGTTGTAAATGCTGGAAAAAGTATTAAAAAAAAAACTTACGTTGGGCTTCAGAGATGCAGACGATGACAGCCAGGAGCAGAAACACTTTCATGATGTTGGACATTGTTGGTTTCCTCTTTGGTCAAGCTGGTGCTAGGATCAAAATCTTGTTCTTTGTGGTGAAGATGATAGAAAGGAGCTGTAACAAGTGCAGCTAGAGAGCAGAGTTTGTAGACAGGAGGAGAACTGTGATGAGTAGAGGTTGAGGGTCGCCTTAAATACTCTTCAGACTCATACATCATCATGCTTCCTGTGATCAAGGGAATTTTGTGAGACTGGAAAGTGAAACTTCAGAAACCACCTACTCACTCATCCCACTCGTTTTCCCCTGTGGTCACTAATGTAACTAGATTTTAAAAGTACATTTTAATATCATGTACGAGTTTAGGAATATAAAAACAAACTAAACTTAGGACTTATGATCAAATCTTTTTGGACATTTTGCACACATTTATTTTGATACCATGAAGAATAAAGAACCAAACAAATGAGTCAAAAGAAAATATTTATGAAAAATATCCGAGTTAATGACGGCATTTAGATCACCTGTGTTTTTATTTCCCATTTTTTACTTATTTGCATTATAAAGTTAACACAAAACTCATGTCATATACAGTGTGCAGTGCTGGTATGTGTCTTCCTGTCGAATGCATATAAGTAAATGTGGTTCATACAATTATCAAGCAAAGACACAACTGAACTGAATGTGTCTTGGTGACAGTAAAATACCAAAGATGACACATTACATATTTGTATTGTGACATATTGTCCCTTCGGTCACAAAGTAAAATATAAAAAATGCCAAATCATTTTGGAGAGTGCTAATCCTCCATTTCTGATAGACTTTAAAATGCTTTCGGATGAGATTTCAATCAAGTTAGTTTAGATTTGCATGGACTGTTTTATATTTGGCAACACAAAGTGTGGGCTGGTGATCTTTACAACGCCTGGTTCTGGATGTATTTCATGTGCATCAGTGGTTAACACCTTCAGCGCTCATACAGCGCCAAATCAATCGCGCGAGTGCTCGGCAAGTATGATCTCATTTCTTTCCACTGTAGTTGCGTGGTAGTTTACACTGTCATGACATTTGAGGTGTGAATAAGACAGATATCAGTAATATCTGATGGATTCTGATCTTCATCTCCTCATTATATATTCTGTAGTTGTTAAGATATTAAAGCCACAGTCAGTCAGATAGATCTTATCCGCTCTCCTTAGGTCTCGACCATGTGGTTGAAAGGAAATGCTCGGTTTCAGCAGAAGTATGGTCTGAATGCAAGTTTCAGTTTAATGTCCTCTTTCACTTTTGTACAATCTGACGTTCCATTACAACTTTTATTTTTCTTCTCTATTTTTGATATCCTTCTCTTTTCTTCTGTAGTTTGGCCACAAAAGATGCGGCGACAGTGAAAAACACTTAGATTCTGCAGAAAACACCGCTTTCTTGTAACATACTATAGCTTTCCATTTGTAATGACAAGTATTAGAGATCACGTGACCGTTGAAAAACAGAATAATAAAGGACCATAAAGGCAACAGAAGGTGACATATATATACCGTATATATAGCCATATTACAGATAAAGGCAGGGCACTGGGAAAGATGTTATCTCCAAAATGTCAGCTTTCAGAAACTTAGATTAAAGGGACTGTATGTAACTTTTTACAATTATAAATCGTTTATTTATTGCAAATGATGGAACAGATTGTAAACTAACATAAACAATTTAGACCTTTCGCAACTTTCTGGGTTTCCTCTATCAGCCTGTAGACTGCTTTTTATATGAAGGACTCAGGTCAGTGTCCCAGCGGATGTAAGCGCGTGTGCCTACTCTCTTCAGCGCAGCTACAGTGATAGCTAGCGATAGCTAACGGTTGGTTAGAAATGGCGTCCGCTAACGCAAACAAACGACCAGCCTCCACCACAACTCAGACTCCAACACAAACTCCACTGAAGCACAAAAAAAAACAAAAGTTATATCTCGTGAAGTCCGTCTTGCAAAACAGAAATGTGACCGATGTCGGGTGGAAAACTAGTGTTGTAGGAGATTAAGCCACTGTGAAGAGTGTGTGTGTGTGTGCACGTGGGAAGCGAGTGGTGAAGCAAGAGAGAGCGAGCAACGGCGAGTGCGTAAGAAAACGAGAGCTAGTTTAGCTTTGAGAATATCAAGTGAATGCAGGGCTGGACTGGCCATCTGGCATACCGTGCGTTTTCCCGGTGGGCCGACGTCCTTTTGGGCTGACGTATGTCTTTTGTTTTGGCCCATAGAACAGATAAATCGGCCCATTTCTTTTCCTTAATTGACACTGGGCTGGCTCAATCGCTCTGTTGTTGTTGTTGACTCCCGTTTTTCATCGCCCTCTCCTGGTTTCCTCTCTGGGTCACAATTCATATTTCTCCCAATTTATATCAAATTTACTTTTTTTAACCTGTTTCTGGCAGTGTACAGCATGTATAATCCTAAAAAAGGGACAGCAGGGGCAAAAAAAAAAAAATTATTATTCTAGATATTCACATGCAAAGTTTATGCCAGAGGGGCAAATTATTCAGTTTTCTTTCCTGAGATTTAAAGGTAAAATTAGAAGTTTTAGCATAAAAATGCTGTTGCAGTGTACTTATTGTGTTATTTTCATTGTTTTAAAGTCACCAGAATTCAGGAAACAAAGTCTCTGAAACTCTAATTTTTCTGGGGGACGACCACCAGACCCCCCGCTTTGGTTTTAAATCTTCCCTATTTTTGAGGTCTCAAGGTTGGCGAGTATGCAAAACAACCACATTTGAGGGGATTTCCTCGAACAGAGCCTTCAGCAAAACGTGGTACACACAGCACAGATAACCGGTGATGGGGCCGGTCGGGGACAAAATGCAAGGGCTGATTTTTTGTCCCAGTCCAGCCCTGAGTGAATGTACAGTGCAAGTTACAGTTTGTGCAGAAATAAATGCTTCAGCTCCTCAACACCAACAGAGGTTTCCCGCGTCTTGTTTCCCGGCGGCTGAGTGGAGTGACGCTGAGGGTTGTTTGGTAAACCAACATTACAACCAAGCATGTGATATACATATACAGTGATATTTTAGCTGGCTAACATTGCTAACGTTAATCAACATGATGTCAATCACGATCAGTCTGGTGTGTTGTAACGGCCACAGGTGTCACTCTTAACAAGCGATTTCTGATTCTTACATTGAGTCCCTTTAACAGCCTTGTTGTACCGTCGTACCATAGACCTACAACAATGATAAATAAAAATGAAAATGTAAACAAAAAACTGTTATTCATTTACATTTTAAAAAATCCCCAGGGAGCCTCTGGAGAGAAGCTAAAGAGCCGTATGTGGCTCTGGAGCTGCAGGTTGCAGACCCCTGATCTATACTATATAAAGTATACGCTGGCAACCTAATTCTGCATGAGATCACAGCATATGTAACCTGACATATCAACTGTATTTCTTGCATTGGCAGCTCTGAACCACAAGGTGGCACTGTTGAAATATAGGACACAAACAGTATCAGACTTGAAACAGAAAACAAGCACTCAGTGGTTCATTGATTTTTTTCTTTTTTTTATTATAAAAAAACACTAAAACTTGGTTCACAACACATTAATCTATTTACAATTACAGATAAAAGGAAAATAAAATAGAACAGAGATATACTGTAAGTGCACATCAGTATAAATAGAAGATAAATAGACAAAAAAATGTCAGCATAGTTGAGGTGCCTTTGTTTGTGGGGGGGTTATAGGTCATCTGAGCTTCTTCTTACTGATCCGAGGAGATAAAGAGTCAGAAGCGAGCTGTGTCGGTGCTGCCTGAGGCGGAAGTGACCTCAGTTGGTCTGGCTGTAGTAGAGGTTTTAGGTTTCCTGGAAATGACAATAAAAGCAGGAGAACACACATTAGACACGTTGTGGAGAAGGCATCATGTCACTCATTACTGTTGTTTCTATCAAATATGGAGATTCACTGAAAGATGAATATTAGTAGCTGGGTATTCAGGCTCAGATTCACGTCTGTAAATATACTCACATGATGGAAGCCATGAGTTTCTGCACCGTCTTCAGCTTGGGGTTCAGGCAATAGCGAAGGCCGCTGTTGGCAGTGACACTGTTGAAATGAACAGTAGAGGTGAGCTCAGGGTGAAGTGACTCTATTCACTGAATATAGTAGATAAACAGATACATCAATGATTCAGGCAGGTAGACTGATGACTACAAGTGCCTTGAATGTGCAGGTTATTGTTGTTTTAGCAGCAGTTCATTATAATTTTCACTATAACTGAAGCCAGACTTGGATTAAATCGCCATTCTAGGTTTTATGGGTGCCAGGTTTACTGAGATATAAGCCTCCTAAATTATAATCTTCTAATCATGACACATTATTGCATCCCCACATTCATAAAGATTTTTAGTGTATCTTACACAATCTCCACTTTGTCACAGAAGATGGTTGCTGGGTAGATCTGGATGTCCTTTACGCTATTCCTCGTGTTGATTCCATTCCTGAAACGTCGACAGAGACACTGCTCTCCTGACATATCGTCGCCTAGAGGGAAAGACAAGGGGGAAAAAATCATTTAATTTATCGGAGTTTCTTTTTCACTGCACAGATTTCTTTTGTACAGCTACCAAGATGTATACACATGTATAAAACAAACTTCACGTTGTCTATGTTAGAGTTGTGAATGCTGGAAAAAGTATTAAAAAAAAACTTACGTTGGGCTTCAGAGATGCAGACGATGACAGCCAGGAGCAGAAACACTTTCATGATGTTGGACATTGTTGGTTTCCTCTTTGGTCAAGCTGGTGCTAGGATCAAAATCTTGTTCTTTGTGGTGAAGATGATAGAAAGGAGCTGTAACAAGTGCAGCTAGAGAGCAGAGTTTGTTGACAGGAGGAGAGAACTGTGATGAGTAGAGGTTGAGGGTCGCCTTAAATACTCTTCAGACTCACACATCATCATGCTTCCTGTGATCAAGGGAATTTTGTGAGCCCCGAAAGTGAAACCTCAGAAACCACCTACTCACTCATCCCACTCGTTTTCCCCTGTGGTCACTAATAATGTAACTAGACTTTAAAAGTACATTTTAATATCATGTACGAGTTTAGGGAATATAAAAGCAAACTAAACTTAGGACTTATGATCAAATCTTTTTGGACATTTTGCACACATTTATTTTGATACCATGAAGAATAAAGAACCAAACAAATGAGTCAAAGAAAATATTTATGAAAATATCCGAGTTAATGACGGCATTTAGATCACCTGTGTTTTTATTTCCCATTTTTCGCTTATTTGCATATAAAGTTAACACAAAACTCATGTCATATACAGTGCACAGTGCTGGTAAGTGTGTCTTCTGTCGAATGCATATAAGTAAATGTGGTTCATACAATTATCAAGCAAAGACACAACTGAACTGAATGTGTCTTGGTGACAATAAAATACCAAAGATGACACATTACATATTTGTATTGTGACATATTGTCCCTTCTGTCACAAAGTAAAATATAAAAAATGCCAAATCATTTTGGAGAGTGCTAATCCTTTAATTCTGATAGACTTTAAAAATGCTTTCGGAAAAGATTTCAATCAAGTTAGTTTAGATTTGCGTGGACTGTTTTATATTTGGCAACACAAAGTGTGGGCTGGTGATCTTTACAACGCCTGGTTCTGGATGTATTTCATGTGCATCAGTGGTTAACACCTTCAGCGCTCATACAGCGCCAAATCAATCGCGCGAGCGCTCGGCAAGTATGATCTCATTTCTTTCCACTGTAGTTGCGTGGTAGTTTACACTGTCATGACATTTGAGGTGTGAATAAGACAGATATCAGTAATATCTGATGGATTCTGATCTTCATCTCCTCATTATATATTCTGTAGTTGTTAAGATATTAAAGCCACAGTCAGTCAGATAGATCTTATCCGCTCTCCTTAGGTCTCGACCATGTGGTTGAAAGGAAATGCTCGGTTTCAGCAGAAGTATGGTCTGAATGCAAGTTTCAGTTTTATGTCCTCGTTCACTTTTGTACAATCTGACGTTCCATTACAACTTTTATTTTCCTTCTCTATTTTTGATATCCTTCTCTTTTCTTCTGTAGTTTGGCCACAAAAGATGCACCGACAGTGAAAAACACTTTGATTCGCCGAAAACACTTCTTTCTTGTAACATACTATAGCTTTAGTATTAGAGATCACGTGACCGTTGAAAAACAGAATAATAAAGGACCATAAAGGCAACAGAAGGTGACATATATATACCGTATATATAGCCATATTACAGATAAAGGCAGGGCACTGGGAAAGATGTTATCTCCAAAATGTCAGCTTTCAGAAACTTAGATTAAAGGGACTGTATGTAACTTTTTACAATTATAAATCGTTTTTTTATTGCAAATGAGGGAACAGATTGTAAACTAACCTGAAAATGTTGACCTTCCGCGACTTTCTGGGTTTCCTCTATCAGCCTGTAGACTGCTTTTTATGTGAAGGACTCAGGTCAGTGTCCCAGCGGATGTAAGCGCGTGTGCCTACTCTCTTCAGTGCAGCTACAGTGATAGTTAACGATAGCTAACGGTTGGTTAGAAATGGCGTCCGCTAACGCAAACAAACGACCAGCCTCCACCACAACTCAGACTCCAACACAAACTCCACTGAAGCACAAAAAAAAACAAAAGTTATATCTCGTGAAGTCCGTCTTGCAAAACAGGAATGTGACCGATGTCGGGTGGAAAACTAGTGTTGTAGGAGATTAAGCCAGTGAGGGACAAAATGCCAGGGCTGATTTTTTGTCCCAGTCCAGCCCTGAGTGAATGTACAGTGCAAGTTACAGTTTGTGCAGAAATAAATGCTTCAGCTCCTCAACACCAACAGAGGTTTCCCGCGTCTTGTTTCCCGGCGGCTGAGTGGAGTGACGGTGGGGGTTGTTTGGTAAACCAACATTACAACCAAGCATGTGATATACATATACAGTGATATTTTAGCTAGTTAGTATATTTCCCCTTTTTGGGGGTGAAAGCAGAAGTCTCAGAGGTTGATATCTCAAATCCCGGGCAAGTTAAACCAAAACTACCTACATGGTTGAAGCTCCCCTCGAGGTAACTGTGAAAATGTGATATTTTTCTAATCTGGGTGAAACGACCCTTTAAACCTGATGACAGTGCATTTTTTAAGACAATCCAATGGGTTTCATGAGCAAGTGGAGCATATACTATCCTACAATTTATCTTAAAAAACGTCATCGTTCTCAAGTGTTAATCCTGAGTTTTTTTTTTTGTTTATTTAATTTATTATTATTATTATTATTATTATTACTTTTTTCTCTTTGTATTATTTTTTTATTTTATTTTCTTCTTTTTTCTTTATTTCTTTATTATTTTATTTCAATTTTGAATGCTGATGTTGTTTTCTCTAGTGTATTTATTGTGTTCATCTAATAGCTCAACTAATTAAAAATTGGTTTATAAACTATTGTAATTATGAACTGTAAATTGCATATACGAAAACAACCTCGAAATAAGGGGAAAAAATAAAGTATATATATACATATATATATAAAAAAATGTTTACAGTAAAAATTTATTTTTGCTTGATGTTCGACCAGCTACATTTTGTAAACCTGTAAAAAGAGACAGAGTTTGTCAGATTCTTTAGAAATCTAATTTAGGAAACTGGGGTCTTCCCTGACAAAGAGCAGGGAAAGGGACTTTCATTTATTTCTACAGACCACTAAACAACAGTGGTCAGAAAGCGTTTACTTCTCTAAAACAAACTGTCAAAGCAGAGAGCACATGACACGAAGCAAATCCTTTTCCAACACAAGATAAGTAAGAATAGAACAATGTAAGTCATTTCTAGCTCTACTGTGGTCGACTTATCGGGGGATTTATTTATTTATCACGCGGTGGCTTGAAGTGGTGCAGTATACTTCACCACCTCTGATGAACTCCATTTTCATACTGACGGACAGACTGCACTTAGCAAGCTTGAATATTTTATACTTCCCTTCAGTTAATATTTCATGAGTTTTACTTATTGGGGAGAGTGCACCATCAGTAAAGTAGCAGCATGTTCCATGAATACACTCTGAATGGTACAGAAACAAAAGGGGGGACTCAGCACGGTTCATGGAAAAGTTTTATTCTATAGTTGCCCTATTGGCTGTGTAGGGGTGACTGTGGGTTTGGGTATACGCGAGGGAATTACCAACCATAACTATCTTTAATAATTCACGTTTCCTTTTGTTGAAGCGGTGCGGCTCTTTGTACAAAAGCGCCTTTACCACAAAGTGTGGCCCTGTGTAGGAATGAACCGAAAGGAATTAATGTCAGCAGACTCTCTTCCTCTGCAGACGTTGGGGGTATACAGTCTGGTGTAGTTGCACTTCTCATTTCATTTTAAAAGCGAATTCTATGATCAGCGGAAAAAACTGTGATGAAATACAAAGCGAATTGCGGGAAATGTTAAGAAAATGTTGGATTGACAACAAACAAATCCGTGGTGGAAGAAGTAGCACTCTGATCCTTTACTTTTAGTAAAAGTACCATTTCAACTAGTTAAAGTACTCCAGTTCTGCATTCAAACTCCTACTGAAGTCAAAGTACACACAAGTATTAACAGCAAACTGCTAAAGTATCGACAGTAAAAGTACTCAATGGCCCTTGTCAGTGATACATTACATGATTGTTAATACTGATCAACTAGGTCAGGGGTCAGCAACCTTTACTATCAAAAGAGACATTTTAGGCAAGAAAAAAAAAAAAAAAATCTGTCTGGATCTGCAAAACATGTGATCATTGTGATGAAGGTAACACAGTTTATAGTCTAAGTATATAGTATATAAGTCATATACTATATATATATATATATATAGTCAAGTAATAATGCAGTGAGGGCCAAAGAGACAATATACTACGGAGTATTAGGGCCACATTGAGCGAAAAAAATCTGAGATTTACAGAATAAAGTCATAACTTTATGAGAATAAAAGTCGTAATAT
Organism: Sebastes umbrosus; assembly: GCF_015220745.1. Taxonomy (NCBI): domain Eukaryota; kingdom Metazoa; phylum Chordata; class Actinopteri; order Perciformes; family Sebastidae; genus Sebastes; species Sebastes umbrosus. Next base: position 3,516,080 of record NC_051277.1, on the reverse strand, counting down.
TACGAGAATAAAGTCAGAACTTTACGAGAAAAAAAGAAAATAAAACATAAAATTACTACTTCATAACATTATGACTTTATTCTCATAATACTACGACTTTTTCCTCGTAAATTTATGACTTTATTCTCATTTTAATGCCAGGTGTAAAGGTGTTCACAGCTGATGGATGCAAGACAGGTATGGAGGAACCAAACGCAGACTCAGAGACCAGCAGATTTAATGAAGCTACTTTAATAGTGTAACAAAAAAAAGATCTTACAGACTGAGAGTCCACAAGGCAGGCAGGGACAGGAGGTAGATCATAGGCAAACAAACTCCTCGCAGCAACAGAGACAACACCGACACAGAACAAAGGGCCTCTGAGCTGATAGTATAAGTAGTGAGAACAGGTGAGCAGGAGGTCAGGTGACTGCAGGGCTAACGAGGGACAGGTGAGACTAATCAGGGCAGGGCAGACAATCCGGACACACAGAGACAGGAAGTGAAGCAATCTGAAACGAGCGGGAAGGTGAGTAAGAAATAAAACAGGAAACACAAAATATGCATGCTTTATGTTTCCTGGTTTAGTTTGTTACTCACCTTCCTGCTCGTTCCAAAGAAAATAAAAACAGAAAACAGAAAGCATGCATGTTTTATGTTTCCTGTTTCCTATTTTCCAAAAAAAAATATGTCTGGAGCCGCAAAACATTTGATCATTGTGATGAAGGTGACACAGTTTATAGTCTAAGTATATAGTTTATAAGTTTAATGCAGTGAGGGCCAAAGTGACAATGTACTACGGAGTATTAGAGCCACATGGAGGGAAAACACATCTGAGATTTACAGAATAAAGTCATAACTTTACAAGAAAAAAGAAAATAACACATAAAATTACCAATATATAATATTATGACTTTATTCTCATAATACTACAACGTTTTTCTCTTAAATTTCTGACTTTATACTCATTATATTACGACTTTTTTTCTTGTAAACTTTTGACTTTATTCTCGTAATATTACGACTTTATTCTCGAATTCTCAGATTTATTTATTTTTTCCTCAATGTGGCCCTAATACTGAATGATGAATAATGATAATGATAAATAAAAATGAAAATTTAAACGAAAAACAGTTATTCATTTCCACTTTTATAAATCCGCATGGAGCCTCTGGAGAGGAGCTAAGGAGACGCAGGTTGCTGACCCGTTGCATTCGGCTGTTGTACAAATAGTTTTATGTTGAGTTGATGATGCAGGTCAAACGGCTACGCATCAGTTTCACTTGATATGTTTAAGGGATTGTTCCTTTGTGTGGTTCCTAACTGTGGCTGATTCCCTACCCAGCATGGTCGAAACCATTCCTTATTTATAGAAAAGAAAGTCCCATATTATTCAGTTCAAATTGTGTTCAAATACATATATATAAATACATATTAAGATAACAGACAAGTAAGAATGATGTTTTACAAATAATTAAATTGGGTGATTTTGTTTTTTTGCCTCAGAGGCTGAGCAATAACAATTAACGACACCTGACCACCCTGGGCGGGGGTATTATTATTATGTGTAATATGTGTAATAATGTGCATTTATGCAGTTCAACATGCAGTCATACCCTGTACTGTCCTTGACTAACTATCAGTTTGGTGTCAACGGGCCTCGTCTCTCATGTTAGTGTGGTGATGTAAGTGTGAAAAAGGGAGACCGCATGAGACTCTTCGAAACTTTCCAGCCCCTAAAAGACGGTTTTCCTGTGACATGGAAGGTGCTTTTCTCTCTTACATCAGAATGTATGTTTCCCCCCAACCAGGAAGACAGTCTAACCCCGAGGGGTTTGTTTTAAAGCGTGTATGAATATCTAAATGCTCGTGTTTCTTCCCCCGTCAGGACGTTATTATTAGCAATGATGCTGCAAGTACAACATTTATCATTACAGATAGGAAGGTTGGATAAATCTACAGAACTAATAAGAGCCAAGTTTAGATGAACCAGAATGATCCTTTAAGCTTTTTGGATAAGCTGAAACATCTTCTATGTCGTTGTTATGTTTAGCTTTTAATGACTTGCAAGATAATATTTAACTTTTATTAGAACCTGGAAAATTCACTCTATTTTGTTTATGGTGCTCAAAGAATTACACAGTCACCGTGTATGAAGCAATGAGCTTTTCTCTGGTAAGACAAGTTGCTGTTGAAATTCTCAAATGTAAATTTATATACAGGTATATCAAAACATGGTCAAATAAAACCTACTCTATTTGCGCTGGAATATGTTTTTTTCTTTCTTTTTTTGGGAGGAAATTTGGGTTAATTGACACGTTTCTCGTGCCCTCTAATGTGCCAGTTTTCAATAAAATGTATATTTTATGGCCCTCCATGGCTTATAGGAGATTATGTAAAGTGGCCTGCCCTCTAGTGTTTTAAACTCAAAACTACATCCAAGGTTTGCTTTGTGTTGTTTCTAGCTGAACCAAAACAATTTGCATTAATCATAGCCGATTTTTTCTCTCTCTACAAGTAAATTATAAACTCAGATTCTTTCATTCTTTGCAATATTGAAACGTACTCATGTGAATCAGTAACTTTTTATGCCTTTAATTGTGTCGTGCGGTCGACACGCAGCCGTATATACCACCAGCACACAGCAAACAGATGACCTGCGGCGGCTCCACATGTTTAGGTGCAGCTGGTGTCATCTCTGCTCAGCCTGTGTTTCTCCACACTCGTGTTTACCAGAGCAGGATCCCACGGCAGTTACCATAGAAACTCCAGCGCCTGGCACCAGCAGAGCCGAGAGGGGAGTTCATCTTCGAAGGATTCACACATGCAAGAAAACACACACAGATCACAGCGCAGAGAAAAACACTCATCAGACAGCTCGGTTGAGAGTATAAAAAAAACAACGTTTTATTGTTTCATACTTAGTTCACAAAACACAAGAAAAGTACAAAAAGATTTTGCAGATTTTTAGGATTTTGTATGATCACCAGCATACATCGAGTGTCGGTAACTTTAAATAATGACTGATATAACATTACAGATGGACAACCTCTGTATGTCTTCAAATGTGTATTTAATCATATCCCTGTAATATATCATAATACACATCTAACGTCAATGTCTCATGCACTGACAGAGAAAGAGGAATGTCTTCTGTCACAATGTCCGTTTGCGCACTATATCTCAGCGATGGCAGGCAGCATGCAGGCTCGTACACGTGCTTCCCTCCACGCCGACCTGCAGTCAGAGATCCACTGGGAGATGAGGGACTGTTTTGACGGTTGGACTCTGTCTCTCCTGTCTCCGGTGGGCTCCCTCTCCTCGCCTCCAACCTGGAGAAGCTGTGCTTTGGGGACATGTTCGGAACGGAAGTGTCAGTGCTGGTGTGTAACCTCGGGGCAGCTGCTCTTTGCGTTGGCGTGGGAGGTCAGGACTTGAAGCGCGGGGGATGCTGTGAGCTCTGGAGCGAGCCTGGCCCTCCCATACGCTTCCCATGTCGCCTTATAAACCTCTCCGCGACAAACGCCCTTCTCGCGCCCCCCGAGAGGTTGTTCTGGTGTCCGTAAAGATACTCCATAGGGTCAGAGTGGCCAAAGGTCAGCTCGCCATTCAGCTCTTTCTCCTCTCTCTGCTGCGTATCGACGGCACGTGCTTCCTCCGCGGGGTGAATTCGAAGATAGTCGATGCGGGTCCCGGCGAGCCGTGACAGGCCCGGCGGCCTCTGGTGGTGGGTGTTGTCGGCGGAGACGTCCCTGGTGGGAAGGTGGGGTGGGCCAGGTGGCAGGATGGAGAGGAGGTAGTCCTCCGAGGAGACAGCCTGGCCGTGGCCGGCGATGTGGAGCGCGTTGGCCTCATTCAGATCCTTCAACCATCTCCTCAGTGCCCCTCTCTGATCGTGGGCAGCAGGAGTCTTCTCTTGACAGCAGTCTGGACCGCGGCCGCATAGCTGAGAGAAGACAAGACGTCATGTTTAGGAGCCAAAACAACACATGTTTGGGAATATGCAGCCAGAGCAATGAGCAGTTTCACAGTAAATCCACTCTCAATCTTTTGGTGGGTTGTCTTGTAAAAGCAGATTTTAAACATGTGGTAATACCACTGGACTATTACTGTCTGATAGATTACTGCTCAAATTGAAGTGATGATATGATTTGACCAGATATATACTAGCTGTAGCTGGAAGGTTCTGCTTTATTAGAAGATATCACCACATCGATGTGCTATCCATCAAATATACACATCCATCCAATAGACAGACAAAAACTATTTTTTTGAAGCGTAAAGTTTGTTTTTAAAGTCCTTTAGGTTGTAAATACCCATCAGACCAATGCTGCTACATCTGGACAACTATCTATTTTTGTATCAATCAAATTTACTTCACATAACAAGCCTTTCTCTCCTCCTCTTCCCCATTTCAGCCTCCATCCTCCAGCTTACTTTAGAGTTTTCAGTGTAAACAGCCCCACAAAAATACAAACAATCCCAGCAAAGGAGCAGCATAAATATACATGACTATTTTTAAATGCCAATCTCAGTCATGTAAAGCCACAGAATGTGTCAGCTTATATTTTTATTATCCAACCCCATATTGTTACAACCCTTGCGTAGCCCACAATGTATTTTTCGTCTCAACCGTGAAGCCAGAAATAGTGCAAGCCAAAACCAAAATGCCAGCCTCTCCCAGTTTCTTCCAAGGGTAACCAGTGCTAAATATAGACCACACCTTCAGTATACAACGGCTAAAAATGATTCCACGGCAGCAGCTCTCAGAACAGGCACCCTGTGTGTGTGTGTGTGCATTCTCAGTAATTATGCAAGTGTTTTCTGCACAAATTGCTCTCCCACTCACCTTTGTCTTTGTCGAGTCCAGCTGATCTTCTCTTCTCTTCTCTTTCTTCTCTTGCAATCTCAAATATCAGTCTGCAGCCTTTTCTTTTTTTGCAGCTGGATGTGTTTTCTATTTGTGATGCTGAGGTCTCCAGCCAGTGATGCTGCTTCTCTGAAGCTCCAACTGTCTCTGACCAGAGGCAGCGGTAGAATGCAGATTTATCTTCTCCTCACATCCCTCCTCCTCCTCCTCCTCCTCCTCCTCCCTCCCTCCCTCTCTCCCCAGTTTACTTTTGGTTTGCCCTCCTTCCCTGGTTCTAAAAATAGACACACCATCCATTTCCTCAGCCCAGGCACTGTCATTGGCCGGCTGTATTGATGGATGAGAGAAAAACAGAGGCAAGGAAAGAGGGAAGAGAGAGGACTAAGACATGGAGAGAGAAAGAGGAGAAAAAAACCCTGTCATTTTAGTCAATCTAACCAAAATAAATGATGCTTTGTGCCTAGAAATCTACATATTATGGAGCTATACTATAAACATGTTTTGACATTAAGTGTGTAAAGCATGTCATGCATCATAATTCTACGTGCATGTGAGAGCTTTGCACGTGTTGACTCAGCCGAGATTACCGGTGTTAGGAGGCCTCCGTTGGATGAATTTCTCAATCATTATTATACCTTTAAAATATGTAAAACACTTCACGTCAGTTGGATCTCTTATGAAATGTTCTATAGGGCTAATAATACTGACAGACTTTATGGCAGCAGTTCATGTAAATTAAGACTTTAGTCCCACAATAAGACAAATTTAGAAGCGATGGATAATATAGCAGATATTTTTACACTCAAACAAGCATTTTTATCTTCTGTTAAATTGGACAATTTGAAGAAGAACCCATTTTTGAGGATTTGGGGCAGACGTAACAAGAGTTACATAAAACATAATGACTGTCCACTGGGCAGCTTTGTGGTACAATTGGCTGTTATTTTGTGTTGAAGGGAAAGATTTGATGATAAAAAATGGGACGGCAGCTGGTTGGATGGAGGCAATGTTTTTTTTTTTTATTTCCGAGCTCAGATTTGAACTGACTTCCTTTCCAATGAGAAGCTTGTTCTCTGACACAAGTTGTTTTGAGGTGCATGTGACATTTTGAAAGATTCAGGCTTCTGACCACTGTGGAAATTCAGTTACGGGTTTATAAAGAAATGGGTGTGATATGTAATGATTTGTGTGTGTGTGTGTGTTGGGGGCTGCATGACCTCAGATGAGTCAGATGAGTCACGTCTTCTTTGCATCCAACCTATAAAAAAGATTCCGGGCTTTTTATGGCTCTCTACGGAGTAGTCACAATTTCTAAATTTGCCTCAAAGACATACGCAGGCATGTTGATCAGTTCTACTCTTGACAGACTCTCTGGCAGCACACTGACTGCATTCATCAATGTTCATTCTGCTAACGACAAACACGAGACGCAACATCAACAAGGCTTCAATTGTAAGTGAAACGGCAGGATGTAGATTTACAAAACAACAAACACAACGAGATTAAACACCAGCCATGCTGCCATTTGCATTTGTTGATGTGTGTGTTTATGAGGAAATAGCTGTTTAATTTAATTTTTTCATTGGAGTTAATTCTCCAACAATCTGTATCTGTCTTTCCAACATAGGAGGACATATTTACACTGCATATGTGAGAGTATGCTGTATATTTATAGATATATACATTTACTGTATGTGCAAAAGTAAATTTTTTCCCCTTTTTTAGCTCCAGGTTTTGCTATAGTGTCCAAAAACTCCTCAACAGAGAGGCTCCTCTGCGCTGATTTTACACACAAACGGGCGTTTTCAAAGCATTCAAACATTTTGACTTAGCATAGTAGGAAAAGCACAGGTGTTACTAATAACACTAACGACGTTCTGTTCAAGTGTTCCAGTTAAACCAGGCAGAATGTTTTTGGCATTATTGGGTGAAAAAAATCCATAATAACCTTTCAGCATATTGTAATTCAAGTGTTCTGAGAGATAACTAGACTTCTGCACCTCCTCATGGCTCTGTTTACAGGCTTTAAAAAAATCTACTTTGGCAATCACAGGTCATTTCTGAGAGAGAGACAGCGTTCCTATTGGCTGTTCATTCAACAGAGGCAGCTGTCAATCACTGGAAAACTCCGATCAAACGGTCAAACTAGGCAGTGCTGATCAAATATGAATATTCTGTTACTGTAATGCCTATTTCTCTCCTCAGATGTTTTCAGAAACATCTTGTAGTGCACTGTTTAGCTGTAAAATTGAGCCAAGTTTGCTCCGGCTGGTGGGCGGTGCTTGGTATTTCCTCAACTGATCTCAACATGGCTGCCGGGTCACAAACTTTCTCTTGAACGTTTTATTCTCAGCCTGTAGGATTAGATTGAAACAGGAGGATGTCTGTATCAATCTAATCTAATATCTTATAGCTGATAAAAGCTGCAGTGTGTACAGAGCTGGACCTTTAGAGTTGAGGGATGGATAAATGGCTTTGAAAGTTTAATAATGCAGTTACAGTGAATAGAATCACACCGCAATACATCTTGATTTATGACGTGTTCAGTTTTTGTCATTTAAATTTTGTCTTTTGACTTTCAACATTGAACAACAAAACTGCAAACTATCGCCTAAAAATCAACAAAATTGGATCAGCACTTCCCTAAAACAGTCTAATGATCATAATCACCATCATAACCTTCACCGTGGTGGGCTGTTGGGACTCCATCAGACTGTAAGGTGTTACTGTTATCATACTTTTATTATTGACCCCTTGTATCTCGAGTATCAGTACGAACCACAAGGTATCCGAAACGAGTCAGGAGCGCGATTCATGAACTTGTTAGTTTTCTCTCAAAGAAGACGCCAGTTGCTTCACTACTGTGTCTAAAGAAAACAAATGCTGACTATTATCCCGACTGTATACAGATATTCCTCTGTAGTCTGGACCAGGACTTGGAGTTCCCCCAAAACCACAGAAATCTATCAACTGAATTTTGGAGGATGCAAATGTTAGCCCAATATTTGGGTTACACTATGCTCTACACTATCTCCCAGCATGATACAATGGTAACAGTTAGCATTATTGCATCCATGCAGTCCTTCTTTGCTGCACAGTGGAACCTTTAACCCTCATCCTACCGACATATTTAAAGGAGCAGTGTGCAGGCTTTAAGTGGCATCTAGCGGTGAGGTTGCAGATTGCAACGAACTGAATACCGCTCACTTTACAAGCGTGTCGGAGAACTACGATGTCCTTTAACGTACAAACGTGAGAGGCCCTCTCTATAGAGCCAGTGTTTGGTTTGACCGTTCTGGGCTACTGTAGAAACATGGCGGTGCAACATGGTGGACTCCGTGAAAAGGACCCACAATAAATCCCCCTAAATCCTACACACTGGATCTTTAACATACAAGGACTACCCAAGGGACGGCAAAGGCTGGGTACATCCTGGACAGGTCGCCAGACTATCACAGGGCTGACACATAGAGACAAGACAACCATTCACACTCACATTCACACCTGCGGGAAATTTAGAGTCAACAGTTAACCTGCATGTCTTTGGACTGTGGGAGGAAGCCGGAGACTCGGAGAAAGCCCACGCTAACACGGGGAGAACACGCAAACTCTACACAGAAGAGCCCCATGCCGAGATCGGACCCGGAAACCCTCCTGCTGTGACCAGCTAAGCGAGAACATCTGGAAAAAAAACAAACAGATTATTATTTAAGGGAAAGTTACAGTTAATTTGCACATCGTGTAAAAGGAAAATAGACAGAGCACATGAGGAAATCTGTGTCTGTCTCCTTCAAAATGAGTAACAGAGTGCCCTACAGCGTGCAATACTTTAAATTAGGACACTAACATGAACTCAATAAATAGTTCCATCTATCTGCATAGGGCAATACTGCATGGTGCTTTTGACTGGGGACCCTTAGGACCCCAATACATTGGTCTTTTTTTAAAAGCACTAATTAGACAATTTAACAGAAACAGAAAACAATGACATGAAGTCATTATAGGAACAAACTGATTGACAAAGTCATAAAAATTGTATTGACAGAATAAAGCACCTGCAAGGTATGACAAAAGGTATACGTTCTGGGGTCTGTGGAGACCCCAGTCGGTAGGATTAAAGTTAGTGAGAGTCAGACAACGTATCCTCATACTACAGTTTGTATGATTTCTTACGAAAAGTTATTCCTCATTTAGTCAGCTTCGGAAAAAACAACCAAAAGGGAAAAGAATTCAAAACAAAAACAAAACAACTGATTGGCTTATTAAAGATATAAACAGGGAATTCAAACGATGCTCTTCCTCTGTGTATATCGTTATCTCCAAGTGTTGTATTCACTTGAGTTTTTCTGAATTAACAAGATTACTATCTTGGAAATTCTGAGAAAGTTTTCATGGAAAAATCAATCTGCTAATGTTTCCTACCCCAAGGATATCTTGCTATGCAGTTTGGGTTTAATTTGCAAAGGCTTTGATAATCTGCCACCACAATACAACAGAGGTAAAGGGAATCCTTCAGTGTTCAAAGTGAAAAATGAAAACAAATTAATAGCAACAGAAACATTATCCTGACTTCAATGTGAACAATTTTCACTTTCGCTTCAAACTTCCATAGAAAAGAAAAATATTTAGGTAAGTCATTTCCTGGGCTACATTTTGAATCCCATGGGATGAGAGCGACTCTCGCTGACTTGTGCTGAAGCTGCTTTATCAAGAATAAAGAGACTGAGTTTATCTTTACTATATTAGACTCTATTTTAGAAATCAGTGACTCTATATTTAGGAAATAACATCAGTCCAAAGGCAAGCCTTGCTTTGGTACAAACAGTGAGCATAACTACATATGCTATGTCTCCCCCTATGTGTCAGATATTGCATTACTGTGCAATTGGGAGTTTAAATATACATTGAAGAAAAACCTGTCAGCGTGCTATTGATAATTTGATGAGATTGTTGTGCAGTCCTTATATCACTGGACTAACTGAGTCGTGGCTTGTGCTCTGTTCATCAGGATTGTGACATAACAATTACTGGTTGCAGCCAAAAGACAAAGAAAGGTTAGTAGCATGATATTTGTCAGTGGAACAAAAATCACACAACACTGACAGTTTGCAAAATACCACAGGCACTTAAACTTTAATAAATATTAAACATTAAGTTCTTTTTCATATGTACAAGATATCGTACAGAAAGATCCATGGATGCTTTTGCAGCTGCTGCAACTTAGAGATGTACCAATAATAATATAAAACTTTTAGAAAAGAAAACAAACTGGCCCCTCAAAGCTTTCTATTTTGGATACAGTTATTAATACAAAACAAGCTTGTTTATTTTATTATATTATATTTTTTGCACATAAATGAATGCACGAGGGACATCGCTTTTAGCAACACTGATAAAAAAAGCACCATACTTGACTGACCGTCAAAAAGAAAACGAATAGTTTTTCTCACTTATTTTGTTTTTCTATGTAGCTTAATGAGATATCAAAATATATCAAAAAATTCAGGAAGCACCACATGTTTGGCAATGTCCCTCAACATGCTGTATCTTTACTTCCTGAGAGATTAGAGACCCCCCCGACCCCCCACCCCCCATGTGGTCAGACAGACGTTTGCTTTGGAAAAGGCAACCCAATCCAAGCAGTGTAAACTTTACACAATTCAATTAAACCAAAAGGAAACTTTGACTTTTCTGATTGTATAGCATTACCATATGGCTTTCAGGTATAGGGTATTCAGAGTGGAAGGAGACATTTTCATCTTGTCCTACAGTAGCTATTATTAGGGAATGAGATATATCTGTTTGTGGGGAAATTGAGCTGCAGTCCAGGGCTGTAATTTAATATGGAGACGGTAATTTGGATTCTAGGTGGTAGGCTTTGTTGCTATATAAGTGCCAGTAGGGATAATGCCATTTCACAAACAACATTACACCTTATCTACATCGTCGATGAATCCTCTAACAAGACTGTGGGAGGTTTGAGGGGATATAAAAGCTTGGATTTGTGAAGCCAAACTGGCAAACTGAATGTACACTTTCATCCCTTCTGTTTCTCATTATTGTGTTGACACAGGTGAGGCGATTTGCTTCAAATCTGCTACAATCTGTACTCTAAAGGGCTTTTTCTTTGTTCAAAGCAACTGTTTAAACATTTGGCCACAATATTCTCTCTTTGCAACTGTCCTGATTGTCATATGGGAGAGATTTTTCGTTTCATGGAGAGGCCTGATAAAAAAATCACGGCAGTTCAGAGGGGTTTAAACCGCTTACAAAAGTCTGTAAAGAAAACGTTCATCTCTATAAGAGAAACGAGTCTCTTATCGTACTGCGTGGCCTCTCTTCATCCTGAGGAGAAAGTTCCTCTTCTCCTCCAGAAGCTCCTGAATGCGTTTGTTCTTGGTTCTCTCTCGGAGGTTGACCCGACGCCTTGGGATCAGATTGTTCTGGGAGTTGTCATTGTCTATGCCGATGATCCTGTGGTATATGACGTCGATGGAGTTGTTCTCGCTGTTCTCCTCTGGTCTTCGCTGAGTTCTGGTGACGGTTGTGACGACTGGTTTTTCTGTCGTCAGAGTGACGGTCGTGGGAGGCGAGGCAGTGGCGGGGGTCTGAGGTTGTCGTGGGAACAGGGACGCTCACAGGGATGTACTCGGACAGTTCCAGCCAGGGCGAGGAAGCGAGGTCTGTCATATCATCACTGTTGATGGTCGGGATCACCATGGTGAGGCTGTCATCTAGCACCATGGTGTCACTGACAACTCCAACATGGCCGTAGGACACTGTGATGTCATCACCACTGAGAATGGTCCCGCTGGTTACTGTGACATCACCGCTGCTGGTCATTGTGACGTCACTATACGCCATGGTTCCACTCGGCATGTTGACTTCTTCAAAATCAGCTGTTCCAGTCGGTGTTATGACATCGCCAAAAGTGCTGGGTGTTGTGGCTGAAGCATCATGATACCAGAGTGGAGTTTCATCTATAGTTGCTGTGTTGTTATTAATGTACGGTAACATTGATTCTGGACTCAGGCAAAGGCATGCCTGCAGCTGTCGCATATACAATAGTACTGGATGAGACAGTGGAAGAAAAGTACTCTCCTAGTTGTTCTGGACTTGAATATGGAGTGGGGGATGTGGTATAATATGAAGGAACAGTTTGGAATTGTTTTCTTTTTGGGATTAGTTTTAGCCTTATTCTGATTAACCTTGGCCTGAGAGTTTGTGGCATTTTTGGGACCTGGTTTTGGGATCTTTGAGGATTTGTCTTTGTTTGTTTTTTCTTCGTAACTTGTGTCTTTGGCTGAATGTTCTTTTTGGGCGTGGGTTTGGGTTTTTTCGCTGGAGTCTTCTTCACTGGAGGAATCTTTTTTGATAGTGGTCTTTACAGGGGGAGTCTTTTGGAGTAGTCTTTTTGGGAGTGGTCTTTTTGGGAGTGGTCTTTGGTGGAGTAGTCTTTTTGGGAGTAGTCTTTTTGGGAGTGGTCTTGGGTGAGTAGTCTTTTTGGGAGTAGTCTTTTTGGGAGTGGTCTTTGGTGGAGTAGTCTTTTTGGGAGTAGTGTTTGCTGGAGTAATCTTTTTGGGAGTAGTTTTTGGTGGAGTAGTCTTTTTGGGAGTAGTGTTTGGTAGAGTAGTATTTGGTGGAGCAGTGTTTTTTGAAGTAGTGTTTATTGGAGTAGTGTTTTTGGAGTAGTGTTTATTGGAGTAGTATTAATGGAGCAGTGTTTATTGGAGTAGTGTGTTTTGGGAGTAATATTAGCTGGAGTAGTGTTTATTGGAGTAGTGTTTTTGGGAGTAGTATTAGGTGGAGTAGTGCTAATTGGATTAGTATTAGGTGGAGTAGTGTTAATTGGAGTAGTATTAAGTGAGTAGTGTTTATTGGAGTAGTGTTTATTGGAATAGTATTAGGTGGAGTAGTGTTTAATTGGAGTAGTATTAAGTGGAGTAGTGTTTATTGGAGTAGTGTTTATGGGAGTAGTATTAGATGGAGTAGTGTTTATTGGAGTAGTATTAGGTGGAGTAGTATTTATTGGAGTAGTATTAGATGGAGTAGTGTTTATTTGAGTAGTATTAGATGGAGTAGTGTTTTCCGGAGTAGTCTTTTTTGTGAGTAGTATTTGGTGGAGTAGTCTTTTTGGAGTTAGTCTTTTTGGGAGTAGTATTTTGGTGGAGTAGTCTTTTTGGGAGTAGTCTTTTTGGGAGTAGTATTTGGTGGAGTAGTCTTTTTAAGAGTTGTTTTTTCTGGTTTGTTTTTCGGGGTATTGCTGTTCCCTGAGGTATTCTTTTTTGGAGTCACATTGGTTTTCTTTTTGGGATTGATCTTTTGGTGGAACATCTTTTCTTGTAGTATTTTTAGTGCAGTATTCTTTTTGGGATTGATCTTTGGTGGAATCACCTTTTTGGGTTTTTTCTTTGGCGGAATCTTTTTGGGCTTGGATTTTAGTGGGCTGTCTGTTTTTGTACTGCTTTCTGTTGGATTCGTCATAGTTGGACTGGTTGTTGCTGGAAGGTTTGTGGTAGTTATCATACCAGATGTTGTTGGACTATTTGTAGTGCTCTGTAACTGTGGCTCTGTGTTCCTCGTCTATGTCTGGGGCCAGGCAGAGGTAGGGGATCAGCAGTAACATCGGGAGAAGTTGTAATAACGGAGGTGGTTGCCATGGGAAACGTAGTAGGGAAGACAGGAGCACTGGTGGCAGTTGAAGGATGAGTGGTGATCATTTGTGTAGCACTTAGTGGGGAAAGGGTGGAGTGAGGAACAGCAGCGGTAGAGATAGGAGGATGAGTGGTGGTCAAGGGATCGTTGGTAGAAGCTGAAATGGTGGTGACAACAACAGCTCTGGTGGGTTGGATGGTGGTGAAGTCAGAGCTGAGGGTGCTGGTGGTTGGAGGAGTTGTAACCCTGGGAAGGATGGAAGTGGATGTGGAGGTGGAGTTGGGTAGAGGCTCTGTAATGGTGACATTGCTGCAGGACTTGCAGCACATGCGCTGGTACTCCGGTAGAGAGCAGTAGCGCTTCAGCACCTCCATACGACAGAACACGGAGCGGTCTCCATGACAACGCTGGCCTGTGGAGGAGAGAACAGAGAGCTGAGACTGGGTGCAGCCAGCGGTAGAGACTACGAAGACGTGTGTATTTATGCATCTTTGCTGGGAAATTGTCTTGACAGAATGTACAAGAAGAATGTTAGCTTTAGTCTTTGTGTGTTCGTTATACATAAAGTAAATGCATATGTGTGTGTGAGTGTGTTGGTTCCACACCGTGCACAGTACAGTAGTAAAGCCAGACCATTAACAGAGGATGCAGGAAGGAAGAGGAGAAAAAACCCAAACACCAAGAGCAGTTGTGAGATTAGTCCAAAGCAACTGAAATGGAAAAAGAAGGGTCGCCAGTCTTGTGTTGTAAATATAACCGCTTCACGTCGACATTTTTCTAATTTTTGACTTCCTCTTGCAGCTTTGCGTTGCCTTCGCTTCAGGTGTGCATCATTTTTTCAGTTGTTAAGTTTGAATCACTTGACTTGTACCCTTTTTTGTGTTCTCCCGACAATGCTTGACATTTTTCTCTGACAAAGGATCTAGCCAGTGAGCAGTCCCGGTGAGAGAAAGATCACACTTTTTAAAACATTTTTATTTGATACAACTTTGCTGTTGAGAATGACAGTAACTGAAACAATGAGATGTACGCCCCCCCCTGCTCAATATATAGATATATTCTTTTCTTAAGAAAATAATTCAACTGTATCGAAAGTTACAAGTTCACAGTCACTTTGGTAAAACACTTCATTACTTGGAAATCAACCAGTCAATCTGTTTATCGATTGAGAAAAAAAACAAAACATGAAGTACATAAATGATATTTGCTGTTTTAAATGAAATACATAATTTCCATGATGATGTAAAAACTGGAATGGCACATTAAGTGTCATATGAAACATTTACAAAACATTAATAAAATTTCCCTGATAAATCAAAGTGCATATAGACGCAGTGCACGTAGTCCATCTGAATGTTTCTTCAACGTTAGCCAAACGTTAGCCAGCCCCACGCAGCAGGCCAGTGAAGCCACAAAACAGTTACCCATAGTATAGAATATTATAGAAGAAGATAACAGTCATGAACATTATTAAATACAGTCAACACCAATGTTATATACAGTCCCACTGCTAGGTCTGGCTTGGTCTCATACAGTCCAACTCCAGCAGAAGGAAACCTTGGATAGCTCGCTACATAGTCACAACAGAAATATGTGATCACAATACAATGACAAGTCTGAAGTGTTTTTTTTTTTTTTTTCTAGATGCCATATGTGTCGATACCCTAGGCCCTTTGTAAACCCTTCCCAGTAGTCGGACATTTGGTCCAACATCACCTTGGTAGGTTTTTGATGGTTGGCGGGTGTGAGTTTGTTAAGTTGGTTTGAAGCTGCCTCTATTCCGAGTGAAACTTTGAATGAGTAAAGCCATCTCTTTTCACAGATAAATGCCATTACATTCAATCCAAGATAAGGCATTGTTCATGTGGTTAATGTTCATCAACATAAAATGAGATCATCGGACGCTCTCAAATCAAAGTTTATGAGGTATTTCTGTATCTGATCGCAATGTGTAAAAGCCCGAATGATGAAGCTCCCTCACACACACACACACACACAGACACACTTTCACTGACAAGACTGGTATATGTCATTCAATCGCGCTTTCATTATCATCTAAACTAACACACACATGCATGCCATGCACACACACACAGATGCCTTAACACACTCTTGTATACACATTCACACACAGGTGATGGATGCAAATGTGCATGACAAAACGGGACCCTATCCTTAAAGAAACGAGAAGCGACAGTAAACCACTGATCCATCTGAGAGAATGAGAGGCAACTAACTGACCAAGTCCTGCATAATATAGGTCTAACCCCTTCCCCCCCGAAACACTTTAACCTTTATTAAATATTCATCTGTATTCATGTAAAATCAATAAAAAAATACACATAACAGTCAAGGATCTAAGCGATCAATAGCAGTCCAAAGGTTTTAGGCAAATAAGCTACAGCTTATTCATGGTAAAACATTATTAATATTATTGTTACTCATATAGATTTAGATTTATAGGTATATATAAATACAAATATATTTATAGATGTATTTGTTTAAAGTCTGCAAGCACAAATAAGCTGCATTTATTGAACTTTAGTATAACAGTCAAAGAGAGGATGGCTGATGATGAGGTGAAATGGGAAGCAACCTCAAGCGGTCAGACTACCCTGTTTTTTTTTTTTGTAGTGTGTTTTTTTTAAACTCTCTTCAAGATTCTTCACCTCGCAGTTCCCCCTCCCCCCTCCCCCCCAAAAATCAAAAGGTTTACTGATGTCACTTCCTGTCCCTGTGCTGAGTTCCTGTCAATCTGAGAATGGAACGTAGAATGAGACGCCATTCTCATCCTCCAATGGAACCAGGATGTCAGATGAGCACTTTAGCAAAGATGTCCTCATTGTGACGAGATCACATTCACAATAAAGCTTTCATATTTTTTTTTTTGATAACGTTTTTTTTTTTTATATATAGATATTTATATCTGTTTATTTTCCACACCTGTTTCTCCCACAATGACAGTGCGCTACAAAAAGGAAAAAAAGCGCAGCTGCATCTCGGGAGTGGTAACCCATGACAACACGCAGCTAGCTCGCGCAAAACATGGCCGCCAAATGCAAAGGGGGTTCCCCTTCACACGTGAACGGCTCTCCGACACGTCTCAGGAGGTGCCCTTGAAAACCTGTTCGCCTCGCCACTTCGAATCCTTTTCACATCAAATATTTTGTTGATCTTTTGAGTTTTCGACTGGCCAGCGGTTACAACACAATGCTCCACAGAGGAGAGAGAGATAGAGAGAGAGACAGAGCAAGAGAGAACCAACTAGCACACACAGGAGCCAGAGACCTCCCCCCCCCCTCCCCAGAGTCAGAGCCGTCTCAGACACACAGAGAGAGAGGCAACATCCCCCCCCCCTAAAAGAGAAGCGAAAGCTTTGCCGCTCGCTCACGGGCGTGGGCACAGGCACGGGCCGAGGGGGAGGTCAAGGGGCCAGCCGGGGCCGGCCCTGAAGAGACAGGAGGACAGAGATGGGCAGGGCCCAGCAGAGGACAGACATGCAGCTGCGGCTGCCGCTGTGGAGACCAGGCTGGGAACTATAGAGGGAGGTTTTACGTGAGGAAGATCTTCGGGAAGGGGTTGGGGCGAGACAGCCACTGGATCAGGATGTTGCCGTTCTTGTTGAGGTCTGATGAGCCCTCTGCAGGAAAAGAGGAGAGAGTGATGCAGTAGTTAAAGTGGGAAGGGAACTCTTTTAACGGTTATTGTGATTACCTATCCCGGCATCTTTATTTCCTACACTGATATCAGGGTTTGTACAGAAGCCCTGATATCAGCGGGAAACAAGTTTTGCTCAGATCATTTTACTTATTTTTAACGGATGGACAGAAAGTAACTTTTTTTTTTTACCTGGCAAAACTTTTTTACCACCTGTTTCACAGATGACAAAAAGGAACTTGGAAAGATTATCCAAGCAAAACATTTTTTTTTCACCTGTTCTTAAGTCATTACGACGGAGTATTAGGGCCACATTGAGGGAAAAAAAAAAATTGGAGATTTCGAGAATAAAGTCGTAATATTACGAGAAAAAAACGTAATTTTATGAGAAAAAAAGTCGTAATATTTTGAGAGTAAAGTCATAACTTTACGAGAAAAAAAGAAAAATACACATAAAATTACTGCTTTATAATATTATTACTTTATTCTCGTAAACCTATGACTTTATTATTGTAATATTGCAACTTTATTCTCTTAATATGACTTTTTTTCTTGTCTCATTTTCGAAATCTCTAATTTTTTTTTTTTCCTCAATATGGCCCTAATCCCGTCGTACCATAGTCTTACAACAATGATAATAAAAATGAAAATATAAACAAAAAACAGTTATTCATTTCCATTTTAAAAATCACAGGGAGCCACTGGAGAGGAGCTAAAGAGCCGCATGTGGCTCCGGAGCCGGAGGTTGCTGACCCCCGCCCCAGATGGACCCCCCAGGTTTGGAACCAGTGTTTTAATAAACTGAATTTTTTATTACAATTGTGTGTAAACAAATTAATTTCAGTGACTCTGGAGTTCCTCAACACTCACTGGGACACGGATCCAGGCGGCAGACTCTGATGGTGTCGGGCTTACTGTCCAGACACAGGCCCGATGGTGTGTCCCTGGTGTGGCACAGAGCCTGCCTCTGCTGGGTCCCGTTACCGCATGTCACTGAGCACTGCAGATACAGGACATGAACGCAAATCACAAAGCCATATAAGTACATGATGTTTTTAAATCATAATCCTTGGTTTACTGTAAAGTAGTAATAGTGAAACATCATCTGTTTCCCAGAGGATTGATGTCAACGCTGCCAAGAGTACAGTTCTGAGGAAGTCTGATATTTAAAACACTGAATGCCTCACAGAAACACCAGCTGTTGGGCTTCACTACAAAAATATCAGTGCAAGTATTTTCCCTGCAAAGTTTACTGCATTTTTCTGTCTGATTTTTGATTCCCCGGTGACCCGTGTTCAGCGTACCTGCGACCACGGACCGACCCTCCACTGGGTCGGGCAGGGGTGTCGGTTGCAGGGCCTGCGAGTCTCGGGGCCGGTCGTCGTTGCAGTGTTTATTGTGGATGGAGCGCGTGGTGTTGTCGTCTGACGGCTGGACACAGCTGACCGAGCGGATTTGCATCCCCGTCTTTCCACACGCTTGCTGCAGTTCTGCACTCCCCCGTCACCCAACTGGAGAAGATCACAGAGAGAGAGAAAAAACAGGAGTACTGAGGGCATTCAACATGTCAACATTAAGTAAATGAAAGAGGAGGAAAGATGGAGCCAGAAAAAGTCTGTATCACAGATTTGCTATATATATTTTTTGACATATAACACAATGCATACATGGGTGGAGGGCAGGGCTTCTGGTTGCAGTCTCTGGTGTCTCCTCTCGGTTTCATGTTGGATTTGTTACAGAAGCTTTTGTGCACCATCTTACTGTCAACTTTTCTTCTGCACCCATATCGCAGGTACTGCTTCCCTACAGCGAGAGGGCGAATTGTTTCAAATTTAAGCACCAGAAAAAAACACAAGAGAGGCATGAAGTATTTTTATAGTTGGCTCTACTGTACCTCCGCCGCAGGCTTGGAGCAGTAGGACCACCTCTTGGAGCCCACTCATAGGCGCTGTCCTCTACCAGCATGTTGTTCTGAATGGCCGTGTCACTGTCCATGTTCATCATGTACTTATAGGACAAGTTCACGTCCTCGTCTCCGTTAATTTCATCTACAAAACAGACGGAAGTCACAAAACCTAATGAACACTTTAGATAACTGACATCATTTCAGACAAAAACATTTATATATTCTGAGTGTAACTTAGATTTTTGTGTATAACTAAACTCTGGGGCTGTCCTCAAAGAAACTCTTAGTCGAATAACACTCATACCATTTTGTCGACTAATCAATTAGTTGATTTAATCACAAAAATATCACATAAAAGCACCACTTTAAATGTTTACCAGAGATGTGCTCAGTTAAGTTATTCAGCTTCTAAAAGGCATAAAAACGACTAATCGACTAATGAAATCTTAGTTGACTGAGACCAAAACAACCGATTAGTCGACTAAGACGGGGACAAGTCCAACTAAAATTCAACACTATTTTCACTCAATGTGTACCATGATCAGAATTCCATGTCTGAGAGGACCGGTGGTCTGAAGCGTCTCCTGTCGTTGTCATTCTCGTATTCCCACTCCACGCCCTTTTCTATGACCGAGTGGGATTCTGGGTAATCGTTTTCCCCGTTCAAGAAGAACACTCCTGACGCCACGTTCTTTACAGCTGTAGATGAGAGAGAAAAATATTCATTAGCTCCGTTTTTCCCCTGGAACTAGGATCCTTTTGAGGAACTCTTTGTTTCGTTTCGACCACAGCAGGGACCAGGGTCTAAATATGTTCTGGGGATATTTACCCCCAAAAAGACCCTGGTCGGCGGGGTAGTACTTTCTGAAAGTACCAGAACTTTCTGGGTTTGTAGGGATGACCGTCGCTGATCGGTCAAACACCACACACACACAGAGCTGCTGCTTCAACTGTACCGCTTCATTCATAAAACAAGGAACACTTTATAATAACCATCATTTATAAATAGTAATTTGATTGTTAATTAAACTTAGTTAATAGTTATTTTACTGTTAACAAACAATGAAATGATAAAGTATTTGTTAATGATTAAGATATTGTTTGTAAAACATCTATAAACATTACATAAGTAGATATTTGTAATACTTTGTTAATGGTTATTTGGATGGCTATTATAAAGTTAAAACTGCTGATTATAATACTTTGTTAAATGGTTAATAAATACTTTGTAAAACATCTATATATATTATTTAAATAGTTAATATTTTGTCAGTGGTTAATAATTGGTTTCTGGTCCATCTATCTATGTAATGTTTATAAATTGTTTTACAAACAATTTCTGAAAAAATCCTTTTGTAATTATTAACAAATCCTCAATATAGTAAGTATATAAAATGTTATAATGTGTGCATCAATAAACTGTTAATAGTTTACTAATGAACTCAGAGTGTAATTGTTATCGCCTCTCATCAGCTATTATACAACATTACAAACTATTTGTTTCACATTACACAAACAAATGATAAAATAACAGAAATAATAGCATTACCAATAATTAGTAAACATTATTAATTATCAATTTACCATTTATAAATGATGGTTATTATAAAAGTTTTACTCGAGGAGGTACTCTAGTATTGATTTAGGACGAGTGGAGAGCATTTCTCTTTGTTTGGTAACATTAAAAATAAAGTTAGACTCTGCTGTCGGCTTCCCAACTCATTTTAAAAAGACAGAAAGAAAAATATTGATTACATTTTTTACCACACGTATACAATACAATACAATATAAACACACGGAAAAGAAAAAAACAATGTCAAATACCTAAAGTGTGTGAGGTTGCTTTGAGCTCTTGGATCAGTAGGTGTCTCGCTCCTCGTGGGATCTCAAGAACTTTGAGGAAACCTGAAATGAAACACACATCTGGTCATTTTTCCGGACTAAAAGCCTCGGCTAATCCAGTAAAGAGCTCTTACTCATTTCAACCGAGTTAAAGCCCTCACAGTCTTTACTATTTTCATCCAAAGTAAACATAACAAATCTGGGAATCGTAGTGCTGTAACGTCGGTCTGTTCTCACGTCAAGGTTAGATAACATACTGATAAACGTCTCGGCATGTAACTTTAAACTGAAGCCATTTATGTGACCTTAGATTATAACTGTTTTGGAGAATAACATACTTCTGGCTTAAGTATGTCGGAAGTTTGCCAGAGATGATCTTATAGACTAGGGGTCTACAACCTGCGGCTCCGGAGCCACATGCAGCTCTTTAGCTCCTCTCTAGTGGCTCTCTGTGCATTTAAAAAAAATGGAAATGAATAACTGTCTTTTGTTTACATTTTCATTTTTATTTATCATCGTTGTAGTACGACGGTACGATGGAGTATTAGGGCCACATCTTTTTTTTCTCTTAAAGTAATGACTTTATTCTGTAAATCTCAGATGTTTTTCCCTCAATGTGGCCCTAATACTCCGTAGTACATTGTCTCTTTGGCCCTCACTGCATTAGACTTATATACTATATACTTAGACTATAAACTGTGTTACCTTCATCACAATGATCAAATGTTTTGCGGCTCCAGACAGATTTTTTTTTTTGCCTAAAATGTCTCTTTTGATAGTAAAGGTTGCTGACTCCTGTCATAGACTCACGTGGAAACAACTCAGACCTCACTGAGGTTTGGACATTGTTGCACACCGTCCTCTAGAGGGCGATGTTTAGCTGAAAATGACTGAACATGGTGTCCAGACTGTATTTATCCTGTACTTCCCAGCGTGATAGACGGCGGCTACATTGATGTCATGTCTGTCCTAGATTCAGATAAGGGTTATAGTGCCTGTTGGTGTGTGTTCACCTGTTTCTTGGCAGCACGTGTGATGGTGTCTTTGAAGGTTTTGCAGCTGGAGTTGTCTCCTCCACACACTCCGCACTTGTCCTCTTGCTTCGAGGAGCCGACCACTCCGTCACAGCCCACTTTCTGTTCATGAACGACATGGAAAGTTTGACACATGTAGATCTGAACAGATGTTCTCTCTCTCTCTCTCTCTCACACACATGATGTCACTCACCTCACACTCGCCACGCACACACACGCTGTGCGGGTCCTTGTACGAGCAGCGAGTGCCGTCCAGGACCATCCTCTGCATGAAGACCACGTCTCGCGTCTCCTTGGATTGGCAATGCAGGTGGCAGCGTTTGTTAGCTGGGAAAACAAAACACAAAGCAAACACACAAAAAGTGACCCAATTGGCACATTTGAGATGATGATTTCATCTTTACAACCGACATGGGATTGTTTTTTTATTTTCTGAATGAGCCTCTCCGTGAGTCAGCGTGGTGCTCTGTCGGCTCATTGTGTCTGTCTGCGTGACTCATTCTACAACTACATGAGCCTCTGGAGACAAAACCTGGCAGTTCATCCCGGCGAGAAATGAACACTCCTACTTCATCACGTTTATTACACATGGACATAATCCAGAGACCTCGTCTTCGTGGCGCTCTGACACTAATAAGCAGGTGGCAGACGTGCTACTGTAGAATTATTATAATGTGGAGAAAACACACTTTTCTCAGGTTGAACTGAGAAGGCACAGAAACTCTCTTCCTCAGTGTGTGAAATATGATAATGCAGGGAGCGTTACAGGTGTAATTATACTTGTGAGTCAAAGTGTAGGTATATTTATGATTTATTTATATATTTATACACACGTCCAAACCAGAGTGTGTTTATATTAGCCACTCAATCCAAGTAGCTATACATCAACGCCACACAATCAAACATCCTCTATAAAAAAACACATGTGCATTTTAAAGGGATAGTTCAGGCGTTTTGAAGTGGGTTTGTATGAGGTACTCATACCTACAGTAGATGACGGTCGGCGCGCCCCCAGCATCGAGAAACAGACACCGGAGCAAAGCGATGTACTGCTGTTGACGGGGACGGCAGAAGAATTTACCGATCTCAGAGAAAGGCTCACCTAAAATAAATCAGTATCCGTTTAAGTGTACTCTATATTTAGAATATTTACAGCCCTCTCCGACGGGGAACTGAACTGAAAGTGAAACTTATTTATGCTCTCTCAAAAGCAAAGCAGGCTCAGATCATGGATGTATTAAGAGAACTGGATCCAGCGTTGGAGGCGTAGCCTCGTTCATTCCTATGAAAGTTGCTCAGTGGCGCATGAAGCCTAAATGACTCGACTTCCGTCTGGAAAAGTACCCGGATCTTGGGGCACATGGAACCTGCGCATTAGCGTCCGCTCGGTCACATGACTCGGTCACGGGGTCCCAACGTCACGCTGTCGTCACGGCCTGGCGCTCCAGCCTCGGTCTGGGTCTCATTCACATGAACGGAGGAAGGGAAATATCAGCTATTAGTGCGTTTTACTATATATAACGGGCTATTTAGCTGTTCGTACTGGGAAGTTGATTCACTTCAAAAAAATTATCCACTGAGTTACAGTCGTCTCTTTCCCAATGTAAGTCTATAGGAAAAAATATGTTTGGGCCCAATGGCATCACCTGACGCACGCGGAAGTTGTAGTACCGCCGTTTGGCCACTACGGAAGTTGGGATCGATGACCGGAGCTCTTCCTGGGGGCTTGGCTCAGATGACAAAAACAGAAAAGATACGTTTCACTTTCAGTTCAGTTCGCCGTCGGAAATTATTCTAAATATATCGTACACTTAAACGGTTATCAGTTATTTTTAGGTGGGTCTTTCTTTTTAGGTGGATAAAATACATTTTGCTGCCGTCCCCGTCCACAGCACTGTGTTGCTTTGCTCCGGCGTTCCTGTCGCTCCACCGGTCCACGCCGACCGTCGTTAACTGTAACTTATACACCTACTATGGATAAGTACCTCAAAACATGACCTGTATTTACGACCTGTATTTTGCATACTGAGGACAACAAGGTTTTTTAAAATACGAAGCACAACCACGGAGGTCCAATTCATTAGCTGGCCCGTATTTACAGTATATTTTCCATGAAGCAAGCATATACTGTGCATTAGTGCTTTCCTCACCTTTAAACAATTTCAACATGCAAATACATTTATAGTTTAGATAAACAGAAAATAATTAGCTTCATTTTTTAGACCCCCAAAATTCAATTTTCAGGAGGTCCAAGGTGTTAAGTTTAGAGTCAGAGACCCCCTGATATCCCCCATTATGTTCACTGATTTACGAGGAGACATCTGAGGAGACAATTTGATCTAATGTGATGGACCAAACCAATGGGTTGGATGAATCCCTCTAAACAGCTGGTTGAACAGCCACACACACACACACAGGGCAGCCATACGTTTCTTTGCTCAAGAGTATATTACAGTACATCTGTTGACTCGGGACCTAAATAGAGACAACAGTGTGTCAGACGTCTAGTAAACAAATACTACAATTTCACACTCGGAGCAGACGCACTCTTTTTCCTCTCCTAACACTATCTGAAACTCAGGAGATGACACACCATGAATGGAATTCAATTTCACCTCCCCGTTCCACTTTTTTCTCTTCACTCGCACACCAACACGCACTCACGGAAAAGTAATTTGAGACACTGAGAAAAGCCGTGCTAAAAAAAATATGGCATTTAGAAATGATAAGAATGGAGAAAAACAATTTAGCGAGGCCCCTCTTAGCGGAGAGCGTGCGTAGCGTGACCTCCGATTAGATGTGGAGACAGCTCAGCACTTTACTGTAAAGGCTGCCCTTTAGTCGGATGATAAGTTAATACCTATCAGAAAGACAGTGACACCTCCACTTGGAGACCAATCACACTTTAAATCTTCTCTCTCTCTATATATATATATCAAGAGGAGAGAGTTTGTCCACATGTGCCAACTGATATATAAATGGGGAAAGATGGAAGAAAAAAGGGGTTGTGAAGTTCAAATGACATCAGAGAGAGTTCAAAGAAGATTGTTTTTAAAGAGATTTCCAAAAAGATGGCGTGGGTTTATGGGAGGGCGTAGTCGTAGCTCAAAGCTGTACTCAGCCTCAGCAGGACAGCCAGATGTCAACGACCGGAGAAGAACACAACCTATATATATAAAACCCTCTAAACCCAACCGCAGTCAAGGATTATGTGTTTGCTTCCTCCTTTTTGGCTTTCATTCGTATTTACAACTTCCACAGTACATCATCACTTATGGTTTGTCATCCTCAGGCTGGTAACTTTATCATACTTGCCAACCCTCCCAATTCTCCCGGGAGACTCCCGTTTTTCCTCCCGGGTCACAATTCTCCCGTATTTCTCCCGATTTATGGCAAATTTTGACACTTTTTTTTCCCCTTTTCGTTATATCTCAGCCTGTTTCTGGAGCTGAACAGTGAGTATAATCCCGACTGTTTCCACCCGGACGTCAATAGAGCTACACTCAACTGTCGTTTCCCGGAGCATGCTCGCGACACAGCGCAGTTTGAGCTCATGTCACACGCCAAGTTCACACCAGAGGGGCCAATTATTCAGTTTTCTATCCTGGGAGTTACAGGTAAAAATCTAAAGTTTAACAAAAATGCTGTTGCAGTGTATTTTCATGGATGTATTAAAGGTCCCATATCATGCTCATTTTCAGGATCATACTTGTATTTTGTGTTTCTACTAGAAAATGTTAATGTCCCTTTATTTTCCTCATACTGTCGGCATGAATATACCTGTATTTACCCTCTGCCTGAAACGCTCCATTTTAGCGCATTTCGACGGAATTGCGGCGAAATTGCGTTGCTAGGCAACAGCTTGGGTCCATGTGTACTTCCTGTCAGCTGATGACATTCAAGTACACTGCAACCAGGAAATAAACTGGGACACATTTCGAATGTTTACGTTTAAATCTGTGTAAAGGGTCTAAATATTGTATATTTGTGACATCACAAATGGACAGAAATCCTGACAGCTTGTTTCAAATGCACAGTTTCTGAATACGGGCTGCTGTGTGCATTTCCCTGTGGATTGAGCGTTTCGATACTTTCACAGTATTTATATAGGACTTAAACCTGCTTTATAATAAAAAAACATGAAAATCTCACTTTTTTTATAATATGGGTCCTTTAAGAGAACTGGATCTGGCGGCGGCCTCGTTCATTCCTATGAAAGTTGCTCAGTGGCGCATGAAGCCTAAATGGCTCGACTTCCGTCTGGAGAAGTACCCGAATCTTGGGCTACATGGAACATGTGCAGTAGCGTCCGCTCGGTAACATGACCCGGTCACGGGGTTCCAACATCACGCCGTCGTCACGGCTTGGCGCTCCAGCCTTGGTCTTGGTCTCACTCACATGAATGGAGGAAGGGAAATAACTCTGGATTCAGCTGTTAGTGCGTTTTACAACTTTTAAAACCTAATGATTTAAATAAGGACTATTAGAGTGTTCATACTGGGAAGTTTATTTACCTAAAAATAAATTATCCGCTGAGTTACAGACATCTCTTTCCCAATGTAAGTCTATGGGAAAAAGTCTTTTTGGGCTCAATGGCATCACGTGACGGACACAGAAGTTGTAGTACCGCCGTTTGGCCACTACGAAAGTTGGGATCAACGACCGGCGCTCTTCCTGGGGACTTGGTATTTTCACTCTTTTAAAGTCACCAGAATACAGGAAACAGAGTCTCTGAAACTCAACTTTTTCTCCCCAAGACCTCCCGCTTTGGTTTTGAAATCCTCCCTTTTTTTTAGGGTCTCAAGGTTGGCAAGTATGAACTTTATTCTGTCAGCCTCCTTCTGCGTCCCTCTCTCCACTCAACTACTTCATCCCCTCTCCGTCTGCATGGCGTACGCTATGCATACTCACGGTCTGTGTGTTCATAAGGCAGCCAGTGGTGCTTGTTGCTGTGGATTTCAAAGCGGGGGTCCCAAGCGTGGCATTGCTCCTCTCGCGGGTCGCTGTAGATGTCCTCGCACTCGTTGGTGTTGCACATCTGGAACTGGTGAGTCGCCCCAACGCAGGTGCGGCCCCCATTGGCTGGTCTGAGGAGGGTTGCAGGGCAGAGAGGACGCGTTATCATTTAAAACGTGTGCACTTCTAAAAAATGCACTTTTATTTGTAAACTTGGGGCTGGAAATGAAACATTTAACACTTGTACAAATTCAGCGCAACAAATATCAGAGTTTAGCTATCAACAACGGAGGAATGCTAAAAACAAGTTTAGAGCCTCAGCAGAATTTGGCATAATTAAGCATAGACACTTTTTTTTGCACACAGTCTCATACCTAGGATTGTCACAGTCGCGTGTGCGAAACTGTACTCCTCCACCACAGGTGCGGGAGCACTGGCCAAACTCACTCCATGAACCCCAGTTTCCATCCTGCTTTATGATGTCAGGTGTCAACCAGATGCAGTGACCTTTAAAGCAATGCTGCGATAGGCAAAGAACACAAGACACACAGTTGCTATTTGGACACAGCGTGGTGGCACCGAATTATTTTTGACAGAATGTGTGTTAAAGTGTGTAAATACCTTCCCGTTGCCGCACATGGTGCCGTCAATGGGCGGCCCTTTCTTGGTTTTGCAGAAGAAGGGATTGTCTGGGTGGCTACACCACAGCTGCTTACATGGGTCAAATGCGCGATACTGCAGGGCACAGAGAGAGAGACTCCATCTTACTATTAAAGCTACATAGCACACACACTGGCCTTCAATAACACAAGTCAACCATCATGAGACAGCTGGGATGAGACTAAACACTGAAAATAAAAAAGAGAGATGAGAAGAGAGATATCACCACAACAGTATTAATACCCAACAATAACAACACCGACCCTGCACCGTGTCACTGCACTGCACACTAGACGCTCCACTGAGAAACACACAGCCATTCATGCAAACTAAACCAAAGGATGAGAGAGAGAGAGAGAGACGAGGCTCTCAGAATGAGACAGCCTGTGGTTTAATTAGGTCACAAGGGAGGTCAGAGGGCAAAAGGTTAAAAGGCCAAAAGGTGAGGTCTCATCGACCTCTAAAATGCCCCTGGACACAGATCAAGGACCAAATTCTCCTCCTTGTCTGATATGAACCATTGATGAGGATACCACCGAACTAATCCGCAGTCCAGTATCTGAGGTGCCCTCCTCCCTCCTATTCCACAGACTTTCATACCCACCATGACCCCCCAGGGGGACCTTTGCAGGTCAGAGGGCGAGTCACAATCAATGGCTAGACTGTGGTAGGTAATCACCAATGACATCAGACTGGAGGATCCTAAAAAGCTGAAGTGAAACATGGAAAAACAGCCTCTGTTCTGGCTCAGCCCTTTCCTCTTGGATGGGAAAGACATCTTTCCAACCTTTTTTCCACTCGTTTATAGTTGTACAGTGTGCCAATATAATGAGGCTCTCTTTCTGCCGGCGCTGCCGTGATTTAACACAGAGTTTTGCAGGCAAAGAGTCGGGATATGGTACGGTTCAACTGTTGAACTGCACCAGTAAAGTCACAGTGTTTTTTAGAGGGATTTTTTTCTGTCTGTCTCTGGAAAGGAGCATTTTAGAATCCTGCAGACTAATGTCCAAAATATGACGATGGGTAAGAACAGAGAAACAGTAAAAAACAAAAAAAGAAAAGTAAAGGAGCAACTTTACAAACAAGTACGACCTCAGAGGACAAATAGAGAAAAAGAAAATCTGAGAAAAACAAATGACGGGCCACATGTCTTCCGGGAGGTGGGGTTACCTTACCTGACCTGTCGTTCCTGACTGGCCCGCCTTTTGTAGCTGAGGGGAATGGGTTTGAACAGAGAATAGAGGGTAATCTAGCAATGTGTGCAAAGCCCCCGAAACAAGCCCCCTTTTTGTCAATCAAGCAACAGCTTCCCAACAGCGTGCCACAGTGGCTTCACAGTCATCGAGTGGGTGAGGGTGACGGGGTGGAGGTGGAGGGGGGCGAGATGCTGAAGCTGGGTGAAGCTCGGCTACTGTGTGACGTCAAAAATGTGGTTTGTGACAGGCTCGTGTAAAGACACTGTGGTGTTTTCTTTTAATCATATTTAACATTAATAACAGAAAAAAAGAAAACCGCTATAAAAAACAAATTACCTGCTTTTAAACAAGATGCCATTCCCACCAGTGGCCGGGGAGAGGAGAGCAGGGGACATCAGGAGAATAGCTGTGTATGTGTGACTCTTTCATTACAATGTAGATCGGAGATGAGAGATGTCAGGGCTGTGTTCAGTTCGCTTCAGAGCTCCCGTATAAATGTAGCTTCCACAGTGAAATTCAAAGTGAGTTTACCTCCAACTCTGAAATCCTCTCAGGAGATAAAGTGATGCTTGACTTGACTGTTGTAGAAGTCGCCTTCAGTATGTTGGAGCAGTTAGTTAGTGTTAGTGTTAGTGTTAGTAAACTCTAACGCTACGTTAGTAGAGTGACCGTGAGACTACGTGGGATCTCTTACCGCGGTGCACATCGTGTAGCCCACGCCGAAGTCAAAGCGACACTGTTCGTTCATCGAGTAGTGCAGACCAGGAAGCTGAGGCAGGGACGGCCAGTTGTGGTCAAAGGGGTCGTCACGGAGACAGTCGTAGGAGCTGCAAGAGGAGCCAAAAAAATGGGATGAAACTTTACTTTCTTTGTTTATTTTCTTCCATTTATTCATGTCATTGTGTCATTTATTGATTAATCTTATAATTACTGTCTTGATTCATAATTTGAGCAATAAAATGTCATAAAAACTTACAGTTTCCCAAAAGCCCAAGGTGATGCCAAATTGCTTGTTTTTTGCCGAAAGCCAAAAGGTATTCAATGTGCTGTTACAGAAGGTTAATATAACAGCACATATTCACATTTGAAAAGTGTGGAAGCCGTGAATATTTGGCACGTTCACTTCCCAACAGAATGAATTATTCAAAACAGTTGCTGATTAATTTTTTTGTAAAATCACCTACTCGGATTAGTTCTAATTCTATAATATTGTAAAAAGTGAAATTTTCATGTCTTTTGTATTATAAAGCAGGTTTAAGTGCTTTATAAATACTGTTAAACTATGTACTTTGTAAATTTGCGGATACTTTACATGCACAAAAAACTATATAACACACTAAAGGAAAGGGAAAAAGCACAAAAGCACAATAGATCCTCTTTAAAAACCCATATAATATAATGTGTCTCACTGGAGGTAGCGTCCCAGCTCCTGCATGCTACATCTGGACCAGTGAAAGCGGTGAAAGGCTGCTTGCACCAGCGGAGCCATGATGCTGCCCATGTGCACCTCGTCTCCACAGCGGTTCCCCTGGCCATCGTGCTCCATCCCCAGCCTGCAGAGAGAGAGAGAGAGAGGGGGGGGGGGGGGGGGGGGGGGGGGGGGAGTGGAGAGAGAGGAGATGAACCAGCGGAGACAGATTGGGAACATGTGGGAGGAGAAGAAGAACAAGGAATAAAGGGAGGGAGGTTGTAGCAATTCACTCATCAGATATTGGCTGAGGTGACCAATGGACCAACAACACTGTAATAAATCAATACGGTCTCATAAGTGACTGCTCTGTTGTACCATGCGAGCAGGCTGGAGGACTTCATTATGGTGAATGCACTTACACGTGTCCCGTCTCGTGTGCCACCACAAAGGCAGAGGAGAAACCGTCCTCGTGGTTCAAAGTACAGCTCCTTACCGGATGGCACATGCCCGTCACTGGGGCGTAACCTAGGCAACCAGGAAGAGAGAGAGAGACACAGGATTTGTAGAAGA
The DNA here is from genome assembly GCF_015220745.1 of Sebastes umbrosus. NCBI lineage: Eukaryota > Metazoa > Chordata > Actinopteri > Perciformes > Sebastidae > Sebastes > Sebastes umbrosus. The sequence continues at coordinate 3,485,343 of NC_051277.1, read as the reverse complement.
TGTTTGTTGTGTTTTTGTAATGAAAGCTTCAGAAACCTTTGCGATGTTTGAACTAGGGCTGTCAAAGTTAACGCGATAATAACGCCACTAATATCTTTAACGCACTGAGATTTTTAGGTTGTAGGGGTCCCTTGACCTTTGACCTCCAGATATGTGAATGAAAATGGGTTCTATGGGTACCCACGAGTCTCCCCTTTACAGACATGCCCACTGTTGTTGCCTGTTGGGCTGCAGTTTGCCATGTTATGATTTGAGCATATTTTCTTTATGCTAAATGCAGTACCTGTGAGGGTTTCTGGACTATATTTGTCATTCTTTTATGTTGTTAATTGATTTCCAATAATAGATATATACATACTATTGCATAAAGCAGCATATTTACCCACTACCATGTTGATAAGAGTATTAAATACTTGAGAAATCTCCCTTTAAGGTACATTTTGAACAGATAAAAAATGCGATTAATGCGATATTATTAAATATCTTACAGCCCTAGTTTGAACTTAACGTATTCGCGCTGATCGTCAAAGGTGAAGTTTCCTTTTAAATTATATCATTATAACATTTTCTGCAGTGTATACTTCCAACACAAATCTAACAAACCTATTAACATATGCATGATGGAAAAGAAAGAAGACAAATAGTGTATTACTTCTCAAAATAAATAAGTAAGATGGTCCATATCCACCGGTATATACACATCAGTGTAAACATAAATATTACTCATTAAGTTCATATTGTCATATTATTTTATGAGCATATATTTTCTTAAATTGAATAATATTTGAACATCATTTTAAATCAGTCGCTAGGCAACTCCTTGATTTGACTATACTGAAATGCATTCATGGGATCTGTGAGATGAAACTGACTTTGATTAACTATACTACTTATCTATCCAAAGACATGCATATTGCATACTACTTACACATAGACACACACACACACAGTGTCTAATCCTAACCCTAAACCGTCACCCTCCACCCCTACATATGCCAATCTCTCCAACTCCCTGTGTGCTTGTCTGTCCTGTACTGCCTTTAATTGTGGGACTGTGGCTGGCCCTGCTCTGCCTATTGATTTTTCTGCTGCTGAAGGCTGAGCCCAAGGGCAGCTGAAGGGCTTCTGGATAGCTAGGCCACTGCCTTTAGAGGCCTCTCCCCTGGGCCCGCCTGTTAGCCTGCACTCTGCTGCACAGAAAAACCACCAACCACACAACCCACAGTGCACTATGCAGCTTTATGAGGCAGCAAAGGAAGGAAGGAAGAGGGCAGTTTTTCTCTGTGTGTACAACCTCAAGAGGGTGGGCGTGCACTTTTTCGATGCATGCGCTAATATACGTTAAACAGCGAAGGGGTGCGGTGTCGACGTCTGTCGTTATACCCTGCATGCCCGTGGGGCCAAACTCCTGTCGCGTGAGGAAGATGGCGTGGTCGTGATACTCGGCGTCCCCCGTGTCCTGCTTCTGCTGCAGGAAGGCCCAGCGGCACACGTTCTCCAGACTCTGAGACGGGTTCCCCAGTTCGATCAGACTCATGGACTGGAAAGAGACGGAAAGGAGAGGGTGTCAAGATGACAGAAAACAACAGAGGAACTAAACCTTCTTGTTTCAGTTCTGGTACAATAACATTTCATTCAACCCTGTAGGGGGCAGTGTCACAATGTTATATATTGTCAGCGCATCTTGCAAAATGCTGAGGTGTACAACACACACACAGTACTCACACAATAATGCTTTGGATCCTGTAATCTGGATGGTTTCAATAATGAATAAGAAAGTGAACACAGAGCTGCCTATTAATGAGCTATGCACTAATAGTCAAAAACATGTACAGCTGATTTACTTGGGATTAAATGCCTAACAGCCAGATAGCAGAGATTCCTTCCATTCACCTTCACCTCTCATTCTCCTCCTCATTAGGATCCCTCCCCTCCCCTCCTCTCCTCTTCCTCCTTACATTCTGCTGTACAAGTCTTTCCTTCCACTGCTTCCTTTTTGCCTCGCTTTCTACATTTCCTCCCTGTTTTCACACACACACACACACACACACACACACACGCACACACACACACACACACACACACACACACACTCACACACACACACACACTCACAATGCTCACACAGCTGAATCAAACAGGGAAGTGTGTGTGTGTGTGTGTAGTGTGCTGCAGTGAAGACATATGGCCTGCCTCTGCACAAACACCCCGTAGACAGAGTGCACTTGTGTGTGCTTCATCATGTTCATCAGGTGCTTGTGTGTGTGTGTGTGTGTGTGTGTGTGTGTGTTTCAGTGTGTTTTTTCATGTTTAAAAATGTATTAGGAATGGTGGTGTCGTGTGTGTGAAGTGTGGGTGTGTGGGTGCGCCTGCATTCAGGGTCACATAGCCAATCTGCAGGCTGTCTGGGTGCAGCTCTGTTGCCACGGTAATTGGGGATGATGGACAGCCGGAGCTTTGGCTGAAGCTGCATAGGGGCTGGCCTGGAATGACCAATGTAGGAGTGTGTGTGTGTGTGTGTGTGTGTGTGTGTGTGTGTGTGTGTGTTTCCAGGGCTCCACTGGGACTGTAGACATGCAGAGATGAGAGGAAGAGATAAGGCTACAGCAGCATAAGTGTATCACAGAGCACCTATCCAGCAATAAAACCATCCTGTGGGGTAATCCCTGCCCTTCTCCATTCCTGCCATCTCTTGCTTTATCTCTCTCTTTTTTTTTTCTTCCGCTTCTTCTCTTCAGCACAGGACAGGAAGATAGAGTTACAGGCCAGAAGAAAAAAAGGATGCTACCCCCATCGTCCGGTCTCTCCTCTCTGTTTATGAATGAGGGAGGAGGGCTATCATTGATTGTTTATCTTTGCCTGGACTTCCCATGATTCCTCGCTGCAGCCCTACTGGGAGGAAGGCTGATTGCATAACGGGCAGAGTTTCTGTGTGCTTTGGTGCTGAACTGTGAAGGCGTGCGACTTGAAAAACACTCCCCTGGGATGCTGCATGCTTTTAGTTCCTCTTTTGCTCAGTCCACTGGAATAACAGGCTCCGGGCATCAGTGCGTGCTGATGAGTGTGTGTTTGTTTATGAGTGTGTTGGTAGGTACTTAAAAGCGATTGTGGCAAAAAACCTTCATATCAAAGATAGTGCTGATAGAGAGAGACAAGGCGTCCACTTTTCAGGAACGGCATCACAGCGCACTTTTTCAGTAGAACTCTTCGTCTCCGGTCAGGTCTTACCTTGCCATAGCCGAGCATGATAATCCGCACCAGCACCACATTGATCTTTGCTCCCAAAGACTGGTCATGGTAGATCTCATTCACCTGGAGTCACACAGAGAAACACAAGAGGGAACAGAAGTCTCAGCAGAAAGGAATACAACAATATCTAATCTAATATTTAAAGGGTTTTATAAGTTGTATCTAACAGCTTTATTAACGGTTGATTCAGTAAATCTTTTAATAATGCTTTATAGATCAGTTATAAGCCAATACTTAGAACAACTTTTAGTTGCTGAGTTGCGATGGTAACCTCGCACGGCAGCTGGATGACGCGAGAATCGCGGGATAATGTCACATGAAAATCCATCTTGTCAGGCCAATCAGCGTCCAGTGAGGAGCTGCTGGTTCAGGTGTGCGTGACGACACGGAGAGGCAACGGTTTGTTCAAAACAACAATGGTGCCTCCTAAAGAGGTTAGCGTTGATGCTGCAATAGCATCCGTTATATCACAACTAGAGAGAAAGTCGATGTTTTCGTCTTCAGTTAGTTTTGCTTTCGTTAGTTTGATTGACAGATGGTTCATCCAATCACCAGCCAAGTATTATTCTTAAAGTGCCCGCCCTTTTCCAAACAGTTTCCAATGACGGTTTATAAGATGGTTCTGTGAAACAAAGCATCTGACGGGGTCAGGTTATTGTGATGGTAGACATATGCAGCCATGATTGCCACTCAAGGAAGTTCATAACTCACACCAACTGACATTGAACCATTGTCTATAAGACAGACGGAGGCCGAGAGAAAGTAATCCATTAATTAATGCTGATTTAAAGCTGCAGTAGGCAGTAAATATTTTTGGCATCATTGGGCAAAAATTTCATAATAACCTTTCAGCATATTGTAATTCAAGTGTTCTGAGAGATAACTAGACTTCTGCTCCTCCTCATGGCTCTGTTTACAGGCTTTAGAACATATAGCCCGTGACGGGAGACTTTGACCAATCACAGGTCATTTCATTGAGAGAGCGTTCCTATTGGCTGTGCTCCGGTCATGTGACCGGAACTTGGCATTCCTTCACCAGATTTTCACAATGGCTCTTACTGCTTGTTTTCCTCCGATCTGTGAAATCTTGCAGATGCCGTTAGGAGCACCGGAGGACACAGAGGGACATGATTTTTTTAGGTTACCTGTTTCATGTACTACTGTCACAATATAGCGACCGCTTTATAAAAATAACTTTTTTTTAATCATAGTTGCTCCAATCTCCCCTACTTCAGCTTTAATAGTTATTATAACGGATTTATGATGACTTAATAACCACGACTAAATCCAGTAGTTACAAATGATGAACCTGTTACAAACGGTGCCTTATTACAAAGAGCAGATGTGACTACTAGAGTATCCCACCGGCAACAACACGGTGATATGAGAGACTAGAAGTGAAGAGAGAGAGGCCCAAAACAGAGAGGAGAGGAAGTTGAGGAGAGTGCGAGGAACTCTGTTTCCCATGAGCACGGATGGAGAGGAGATGAAGGAAGAAAGATGCAAAGGAAGGAAAGAGCCTAATGCAAGGAAACAAGGTAATGTGTGACAAGGGAGATGCAGAGAGCATTATACTGGCGAAACACACACACACACACGCACACACACAAAGAGAGGGAGAGAGAGAGAGAGAGAGAGAGAGAGAGAGAGAGAGTCAGGGGTAAATTGGCGCAGGAGTTGAGGCCTGCTGTCCTCAGTGGCTGTGTGCGGTGCCTAATGAGGCAAAGGGATGTAAAAACAGACAGCCGTAATGAGATGGCTGATGTACACGCTGTGGAGAAAGAGACACACACAGACTGTACACACACACAGACACACACACACACACGGAGGTACAGAGATGAAGAACAAAATTGCAGACACACCCAGCCAGCGAGAGAAAGGTAGAGAGTCAGTGAATAGAGACACAGAGGCAGAGGGAGAGAGAGACAAGAAGCCGAGCAGAGAGGGAGGCAAAGTGAGGAGAGAGCTGAGAGCTGAGAGGGGAGTGGAAACGATGCATTCTTAGAAAAACAAATGTAGCGTAGAGCTGCGGCTTTTTAAAAGACGAGAGGAGACATTCGGAGTGACCTAATGCTCTGCTCCATACGTGGCGTATAAAGTCGGAAATTCCAGCATCCTATTAGGAAAGAAATCCAGCGGAGCTTTGCTTTGTTAACCACAAAGCGGCTGGAATACATTTACTTGATTACATCAACACATAAACATGGCTGCAACACAAAGGCTTAACAGCTTTACATCATCTCCAGAAACCTCAAAATAAAGGTTTGGTGTTGTTAAGAACATCTGTCGGCTAAATCATCAAATACTAATTCTGAATTGTAAAGTTGCCAGCATTCTGAGCTAACTTGCTAATGACATTGGAAGAGACATTTTACGTCAAACACTTTGGGCATCCATGTGTTGCTTTTCCAAAGCTGGAACATTAGAAATAACGGAGGCTGTGATTAGTCTGTGACAGGACTGGGACTGGGACTTATTGACCTTCAGCTGAGAATGGAACAGAGCATTACGTGAAGGAAAGATCAGCGTAATACTTGAGGACGGTCGTGATCATAAAGGCATTATAAAACCACATTAAAGAGGTCGGTATTGTTGGTATTGCACTTCCATAAAGTCAGGGGAGAGACAGATTAAAATGTAAATGGGGAAAACTGATGCACGAGAGGCTGATATATTTATTTGAGTTTTTATTTCTTGAATCAAAAATACTACACTTCCCATAATGCAACTTTTGTTACGGTGCCTTCAAATGAAACTTAAGAAGAAAAACAAAATACGAATTACAATATATTCACTTATTATGTACTGAAAAATGAACTTCCATGGCCTCCACAATGTCTGACAACGTCAACAAACGCATCACAACTCGTGAAGTCGGAGCTTTCAGAAACTTTCCACTTACGAGGTCGTGAATACGACATGAGGGGGGGCGTTCATGTGAACTCATCTTCTGAACACGGTAAACACGACCCCCATTTGAAGGCACCGTTAAACCCATGAGATTTGTCAAGTGATGCTTCTAAGACTCGACAAAGCTGAGATTCATGGTCCTGCGAGGCACCTGCATAATTCCTTCATGAATATAACTGAAACATATTCCTGAGGGACTTTTCTTGTACATTTGTAGTACGACTCTTCTCTCTGTACTGGACCCGCTAATAAACGTCTCAAGGGATTTATCCTGACATAGAAGATTATTTTGTGAGAAACATTCTACTGTTGTAGTTTTCCCAAAGTGGTAATCTATAATAATATAATAACATTTTTAAATTGATGATATGTTTTGTATGTAGAATCCTAATCTGCAGAGGAACTAGTCATTATTAGCTGTCAGAAAGATGTAGTGGGGTTAAAAGTACAATATTTGCCTCTGAGTTGAAGTGTAAAGTAGCATAAAATGGAAAAACGCATGCAATGCATACTTGCCAACCTCCCGTTTCTCATCGCCCTCTCCCGGTTTCCTCCTGGGGTCACAACTCTCCCGCTTTTCTCCCGATTTATGACAAATTTTCACAGCTTTTTTCCTTTTCATTATCACAACCTGTTTCTGACGCTGTACAGCGTGTATAAATAAGCCCTTCTGTTTCCACCCGGACAACAATACAGCTACACCTAATGTTGTTTACTGGCAGAAGAGAGATGCTCGCGACACAACTATCGAAGCGGAATAACTGGCTTGGCGAAAGTCTAGCGCAGAGGTGCCGTTGTCGCGTTGTGTCTGAAAGGACCTTCAGTGAGTGGAGAGAGTAATGGAGAGTACTGAGAGAAAGAAATACTCAAGCAGGGGCAAAACATGAATGAAGGGATGAATAAAAACTGATGAATATTCGTTCACGCCAGAGGGGCCAATTATTCTGTATTATTTCCTAAGAATTAAAATTAAAATTAAAAGTATTTAAGATTAAAAATGCTGTTGCAGTGTAGTTGTTATTTTGTTATTTTCATTCTTTAAAAGTCACCAGAATGCAGCAAACACCTCCCTCTTTTTGAGGTCTCAAGGTTGACAAATATGATGTAAAGTAATTTGAATTTTATACCTATTTACCTTCCACAATTGAATTTAATATAAACATAGTTCATGATGTTAAAACTATAATGTCATTTTTCAGTATTTGATCCTGAAATCAAGGACGGAGGAGGGAGTGGTAGGGACGAGTTTTTAGAGCGAGGGACACGAGAGAAGACGGGGAGTAAAGGGACATGTTTTCTTTCAGCGACCTTCAATTCCAAATTTTGGATGCTCCTTTTACACATTAAAAAAAGATACTGCGTTGCTAAGCAACCACCAAACAAAGACAGAGTTCTGTTGTCTTCTCAGTTTGACCCTGTCTGAGGTTGTGTGTGTGTGTGTGCAGTTTTCATCTTGCCTGTCTGTCTGTCTGTCTGTCTGTCTGTCTGTCTGTTTGTCTGTTTGTCTGTCTGTTTGTCTGTCTCCTGGTATTTCTGTCTCTCATTCTGTAACGTTTGTCTCACTCCCTCGTTATCTTGGCAGGCTGAAGTATATGTGAGTAAGTGACACATAATGACTGCGTGTGTGTGTGTGTGTGTGTGTGTGTGTGTGTGTGGGGCGGTGTTTGTTTGTCTGAGACAACATGAACACTTGGGTGGGTCAGTTCACACTTGGCCTGATCCAGCCCGTTTCCTTGACAACTGTTAGGCCAATTAGGGGCGGTTGACTTGCAGGTGACCCCGACACTACAAGGTCCACTCTAATGAGAGACACACACACACAGACAGACACAGACAGACAGACACACACACACACGTGCGTAGAAGCAGCGTATTGTCCTTTTACTCCCCAACTTTAGCTTTATGTGTCTTCGTGCACTTTAACGCTTCCATACAGTCGGACACTTCACAGGCAGACAGACAGACGCTGTACACTAGAGGACAGATATGGCAAAGCGATTCATAACACACCCACATATCTTCACTGAAATGTGCTTACCCATGCATGCACAAATAAACACCCACACTCACAACACACACACACACATACGCACACGCACACACACAGAGTTCACTTTTAACAACTGTACAGGCATGTCTCTCATTACTGCTGCTGAAGGGAGACGCCAGGTGTCATTACTTACCACCCAGGCTACAGGTAGATTTGTCCACCTGTGTGTGTGTATGTGTGTAGTAACTACTGCAGGCCCAGAGGTCAGCAACAAAATCATCACAATCAAATAAATAATGTTACTTAACTCTGCAAAAGGCAGGATGACATGAAGAGAGAATGTGGGAGGAAATTGGCAAAAGGAGGAGTGATATTAAAGGAGACATATCGTGCTCGTATCGGGTTCGATACTGTGCTCATGTACTCGTACTCGCAAAACGGCACCGATACCACTTTACATCTCCACCTCACCGATGGTGAGGGTGAGACGGGCCGGTGGTGTGCCTGACTCCGCTGGGCCGGGATCCCACCTCAGCCGGAGCGCGCCGGCTCTCACTTTCATTGCGCCACAAGGTTTTGTTTGCACCCTCTGACTCACGTGGTCCGTGTTTCCAGACGGGTTGGGTGGGTTGCCAACATCGTCGCAGACCACTGGCGCCTTATACGTGGGCCGAGCCCCACCCTGGGTGCACGACGCGGTTGGGGCGCACTGAGGACAGTCCGCCCCGGTTGACAGTCGCACCGGGAGCAGGGGTCAGCGGCCCCGGGAAGCACCTTCGCCCCGAGCCTTTCCAAGCCGGTCGCGGCGCACCGCCTCGTATGTGGGACTCCCCAGCCTGCCGTGTGTCGCTCACACCCTCCAGCTGGCTGTTAACGAGGGTCTTTTGGCACAGAGAAGTATTCGTATCGGTACTCGGTATCGGTGACCTAACCTAAATGCAAATACTTGTACTCGGGCTGAAAAATAGGTATTGGTGCATCCCTACTTTCTACAATAAAGGGACCTTTAAAGGCAGTTTTTGTTTAACCACACAGATTATAGGTATAATTCAAATGTTTTGATTTAAAAGTAATGAATGATAATGATAATAATACATTTGATTGTTTATGTGCATCATAATTGTGAATATAGACCTGTTTTACTCATGTTTACAAACATGTAATTAAACCTTTAACGTCATCAGGGATCATTAATAACTTGTCGTTGCACATTTACAACCTGTTAAACAGAGTGTTTGTTTGTTTCAGTTTCAGTGTCGGGTTATAGGAGATTCAATTAAAATCTGAAGCATAAAAAGGAGTAGAGAGCTCAGAGATGTTAACTGATGTAAAAGCAAAGCCCGGTGCTCTAAAGGAGAGAATAAGGGACGGATAGTTCAGACTGAAACCACAAGAACAAGAGAGACACGAGCACGTCTGTCTTGCTACTTTTAATCTGCACTTTATTATCTGCTGGCACCTCGTCCACAGGTTCACACCTACATTTAGTATTACAACGATGCCTCGCTCTACATATTTAAAGTGACATATAAGGGATGTGTCTATTTCTTTCAAAGACAAAGGGATACATATATGAGCTCATAAAGATAGCCGTGTTATAATATGAATATTTCCACAGTGCTTCAGAGCTGGTGTGTTTAAATCACCTCATCATGGAGAGTGGGTTTCACTTAATAGGCAATGAAACATTTTGAGAATCTGCATTAAAAACAGTCTCAGCTGCTGATGAGACAGAACTGAGTCATCAAATAAAATTTGGCTGGAGCGTTACATAAATTAGACGAGACTTTGGACAGCTTCTCTACATCTTTTTTGTCAACACACATGGGAATATTTAGAAAGTGAGACCCAGAATGTTGAGCTCTCTCTCAGTCTGACAGTGCTCCTCACATATCTGTGACACTTCCAGCTAACAAGGTGTCTATTATTACCTGGACTACCTCTCCTTTCCCAGCTCTTCCTGCCACTTATTAACGTGACTTCTTTTCTGCCTCCAGGAGCTTTGGTAAAGACAAGACTTGAACGATCTGCACCACTTCCAGACAGCTCGTACAGAAATGATGCTTATCACATACCGGAGGCATAAAGGTGCAGACAAAATACACCTCAGTGTGCCAATATGCATCATTAAAATTAAACACACACGCGCGTGCACCTTCCTCACCAGCGGTGACTATTCATATCCACGGAGAGTGTGATTAACACTTAGCGGCACCTCTCTAAAGGTCTCCATTAATGGGTGAGACACACAGATCACTGTTGGCCACTGAATCTATCACCGTGATGTTCGCCACAGGAAGATTACTGCACAATGGCCTCCGCTTGGCATTTGGCACATGTCATATTTTACAGGATTTACCACAACGTTGTCGCTACAACACTCGTGTTTTTAAGAGCCCACTTTGTCACCTTGTGGCCACAACACACAGAACTACCTGGCCAGCCATTTCTCCTCCCCTTCCCTTTTCTATCTTTTTTTTTCTCCTTTTCCACAACACACTTTTACTGTATTTGATTTATTTTTTTTCTGGTTTGTTTTTATCTTGTTTGTGTTGTCCTCCCTGTCCAAATCACACTCAGTATATGCCATGTGTTCTGTCTCTTGTCTTTCAATTAAAATTACCTCAGTGAAACGCCTCTCCCCTTATAATCTGGTCTTATTTCTTTTGTAAAAAAAAAAAACATCTTCACTGTATCTTAGAAAAAAAGTGTAAAATGTACATTATTGTGGAAATGTGACGTGGTCACATGAAAAGGCGTGTGAATGACACGATAACGTGCAAGGCAAAAAGCGTGCAATAAGAACGCCGTTCTTGCTTTAGGCGTGTTATTTTAGTAGTCTGTACTGACTACAAAGTAAATGCATCCGCGTGAACATGTAACACTCAGAGTTAGTGACGTAGAATAAAAAGGGAGAAAGACTGCTCAAGGCGGGCGGTAGGGGAGGTGGACGGGTCCAACAAACGCAGAACTTCCAACCAGGAGACCGGTGTTTTTGACCGGCGTCACAAACGTTCTCATTTTACAGCTAAACCGTGCACTACAAGATGATTCTGAAAACATCTGAGGAGAGAAATAGGCATTAACGTAACAGAATATTGATTCATATTTGATCAGCGCTGCCTAGTTTGACCGTTTGGTCGGAGTTCAGAGTGATTGACAGCCGGCTCCCATAGACAGCAGATGGACAGCAGACCTCAGATCAGCTCTTACTGCTTGTTTTCCTCCAGTTTGTGAAATCTTGCAGATGCCGCTAGGAGCACCGGAGGACACAGAGGCACATGATTTTTTTCAGGTTACCTGTTTCATGTTCTACTGTCACAATATAGCGACCGTTTTATAAAAATAACTTTTTTTAATCACATTTGCTCTAATCTCGCTTTGAGATTAGGGGACAAAATAGGGTTAAAATAAACCAACATTGACTTCTGGTAGGAAAAGAGATGCAAATGGCCGTCTCCTGGGTCAAAGTTACACAGCAATTAAGCAAATAGTGCATACTGTATATTTGCATGCATATTCTCGTCCATTGATAAGATTGTGAATTGGTTAATAAATAATTATAATAAGGCACGTGGTGGTTAGACCCATTCTTGTCCTTTGAGTAAAAATACAACATGGGGAGGTAAAGGGAGGTAAGCACATGGGAAAGGAGTGGGAAGCACATTTAACTCAACCTACACATTAACACACACACACACACACACACACACACTGACACTCCCGTTGAACTTGGCAGACAGGATTTAGTGGTTTTCTGTGGGAGCGCTTTGATGTCCTGCAGACAGAAGTACCGCCCCCTACCCTCCACCAACACACGCATGCACGCACGCACGCATGCACGCACGCATGCACGCACGCACGCACGCACGC